>NC_056738.1:502150682-502280682 GCF_019279795.1 Protopterus annectens
TGCACCTGTCACCCCTGGGTTTTTGAATACTGGCTAAGGGTCTTGCCTCCCCCATAGTGCCTTTTTTAGGCAAGGCTCAAAAGACAAACCCCACCCCCATAGACAACACAAAGAAAAAAAAACGAAGGATAATGCTGCTCAACGCCAGAAGTCTAAACCTCAAGATGCACGCACTCATGACTCTCCTCAGTATGGAGAATATCTATATCTGTGCAGTAACAGAAACCTGGTTCAAGGCTCCGAGAGCAACCCAGCACTACCAGGCTATACTTCATACCATGCTTTCTGGCCCCAAAACTCGGACCGAACCACAAAAGGAGGGGGAGTATCCATATTTATCAAAGATACCCACACCTCCAGGTTAGTGGCACTGCACGAAGCTTCGGAGACCATGCATGTGCAACTAACAGTGGGCAAAACTGCCTTTCAGTTTGTAGCCTGCTACAGACCACCCTCCCAAACACAGGAACCTCACTCGGCTTTCCTGAGAACACTGGAGAATATGAAGGTCTCTCCAAACATATTATATTGGGTGACTTCAACTACTCAAACATCGATTGGGAAAACTACTCAAGCCCAAACACCCTAGCCCAATGGTTTCTAGAATTTATAAACTCAAATGCTATGGAACAACTGGTCACCACTCCCACAAGAGGAGAAAACATACTGGACCTGGTCATCACCAACATGGGGTCTCTATGTTCCATACCAGAGGTATACCCCTCATTGGTAAGATCAGACCATAAACAAATCTCACTGGACATCCATATTCTGTCCCCACCCCTAGCCAAGGAAACCATGGTGAAGAACTTCTCAAAAGCAAACTTCACACTTCTCAAAACTGAGGTGGAATCCTTCAAAGCCCCTGGCCAGTGGACAATACGGCCCAAAATGCAGAATCCTTTACAAAAGCATTCTATGGACACCTACAGGAATGCATGGAGCATGCTATCCCAAATAAAACCAAGACTCACTACTCCAAAGGCAGGAGACCTGTCTGGTGGACCCCGGCCATAAATAAGCTATACAACAGAAGGAGAAAGCTACTACATGACAGAGCAAAATCCCAAAAAGGGAATGCGTCACTGATCAGTACTAGCAAGAAACTACGATCCCTCATAAAATCTTCTAAGGCCGGCTTTGAAAGAAAAATTGCACAAGACACTAAAGATAATCACAAGGACTTCTTTAGTTATGTCAGAAGCCTGGGAGGCAACTCCCAGATATGCTCTGAGTTAGTGCAAAATGACAAAAAGTTCACTGAACCCACAGACATTGCCAACATCCTGGCAGAAAGGTTCAGTGCAAACTTCTCCCCCCCTTCCCCCCCAAAAGAGCAAATGTCTATCCCAACAGAGTGTAGCCTTCCTGAGATCACAGATGCACAGGTGAGAACTGCCCCCTCCAAAGCTAAAAACACAGCATCAATGTGACCAGACGGTGTCCCGGGCTGCGTCTTACACGAGCTCCAAGAAGAACTAAACCCTCATATAAAGTCACTGTTCAATCTCAGCCTTACTACAGGATATGTTCCCAAGGAATGGCGTACAGCAACAGTGGTCCCACTCCACAAAGGTGGTGCCACAACAGACCCTGGAAACTATCACCCTATAAGCCTGACTAGCCTGGTCTGCAAAGCTATGGAACGTATCATCATGGAAATCATAAACAAAGACATTGGGAACCTCCAGACACTGGATCCTACCCAATTTGGCTTCGTTAAGGGCAGATCTTGCCTCTTGAACCTGGTCGACTTCTTTGAAACAGTTATCAAAGCCATAGATGAAGGGAAGGTAGTCCACACAGCCTACCTGGACCTTGCAAAGGCCTTTGACACAATACCCCACTCGGGCATCATGAATAAGCTCACTAGCTTAAATATCAACCCCTATGTCACAAGATGGGTTGCAAACTGGCTCAGGGATAGAACCCACATGGTCAGAATAGCAGGTGCCATGTCAGACTCTAAACCAGTTACAAGTGGTGTCCCACAAGGCTCAGTCCTGGGACCTCTCTTGTTCGGTATATATTTCTCCGAGGTACAGGCTAACATGGGTGGACTATGGCTGACCAAGTTCGCAGATGACTGCAAACTGGGTGCTATAATCAACTCTCCAACTGACACAAGCATCCTCCAAGAGGGTCTCACAGAGACGGATAACTGTTGCCAGAGCCAGAGCCATGGCCTAAAGCTAAATGCCAAATAGTGCATAGTCATCCCCTTTGGAAAAAACAAAGTGCCCACAAATTACCACATAGGTGGTAATCCATTAAGTACGGAAGAAGTAATTAGGGACTTGGGGACCCAGGTAGATAGCAATCTCTCCTGTGGTTAGAAAGACCTTCTATATAGCCCACCTTATCATGAAAGGGTTCACATCTAGATCAAGAGAGGTCATTGTGCCCCTCTACTCATCACTTATCAGGCCCATAATTGAGTACAATGCCCCGTTTGGGATGTACCTTACCCGACAGCTTCAGCAACTGGAAAGATCCCAAAAGTATCTCACCAAGAGGATCAAGGGGCTCAAACAGATGCCCTATGCAGTTCGGCTAAAGAAACTCCAGCACTACTCAGTTGCATACCGCCTACGCAGTGGCGATCTGTGTCTGACGTATAAAGCCATGTCCAACCCAGAATTAATGGACATGCTTCACCTCAGGAAATCTAAATCCCTTAGAGCTACATGCTCCAGGGACCTGAACCTCAGCACAGAAATAAATAGGACATGCTGGAGGGACAGATTCATATCCCAGAGGCTCCCCTCACTCTGGAACAAAATCCCAATCCATGTCAGGCAGAGCCCCTCACTGACCCTCTTCAAGAGAAATCTTGATGAATGGATGGGAGATCGTAAGTTTACCCCTGGGATCTCTTCTGTGTCACTGCTTGATGGAGGTACAGTAAACAAACCTTAAAAGGGCTACCTTCTGTGACCTGCTATACAGAGGCACAGTCAACTAATCTAAAAGGGTGGTGAAAGCCAAACATACTCTGGCTAGGCTTGTAAATGCCCTAGGGTAGAGAGCCTAGTATCAACCTATGAACCTATGAACCTATAAGTATGTGCATCCCTCTGATGTCACTGATATCTTATGCAGGAGCAGTCTGAGTTAATAATAATGAAGGTGTCTAGGCTTCAGAGCTATTTAAATCAATGAAACCCAAAGCACATGAGTTGTTGGGGAAGTTTTCTGTCACCAGGGAAACTTAAAATCATCACCAGGGATTGTGAACAGTTTACAAATCTGCTTTAACTCCAAACTGTGATGGGTATTCAAAACCATGTAGTGCACTGTACAAGCCTGTTTTTAGCAGGATAGCTGAATACATAATGAAATATGAGCAACCACTGTAAAGATATAATGGTATGCAGTCAAGGAGCTATAGCGGTCTGCAAGATAAAGCCATGTGCGAATGTGACAACGAGGGTGCAGCTAATGGAAATTAGCAGTGTTCTCTGCCATTTAGCTTACAGCGGGACCAAAACAACACAGTAGAATGAGTCAATGATGAGCTGTACTGTGCTAATTTAAAACAGAGGAGTGAAGACTGAATGTGATAGTTTTATTACATCCATCCATTGTTGTCTATGACAACAGTGGGTCTATCAGTGCAGCAATAGTTAAGTAGCTGGAGTGTGTGTGTGTGTGTGTGTGTGTGTGTGTGTGTGTGTGTGTGTGTGTGTGTGTGTGTGTGTGTGTGTGTGTGTGTGTGTGTGTGTGTGTATGTGCATTCATGCATACATACATGTGTGTATCTACGTGCATGTTTGTGACTGCATCAATTTATAGTTTTTTTATGTGATATCTAGGGTCACTCTATCTTTGTGTGTGTGTGTGTGTATGTGTGTGTGTGTGTGTGTGTGTGTGTGTGTGTGTGTGTGTGTGTGTGTGTGTGTGTGTGCTGGTTAATGTTCAATTCAGAGACATGAATATGATTTGCTAATGATCTTTTACTCCATGTGACTTTTGCACATCACTGAATCACTAGTTAGCCCTGTAGGGCTACAAGAGCACTACAGCTAAGCACAATTAGCACCACGGAGCTATCTTCACTGAATACACCTTATTAGTGAATAAAGAATTATATGAATTTGATACAAGAAACCAACAGAGGGATGCAAGTATATCCAATTATAAGGCAGAATTATGCAGATTAGCAGAGCTTTGTTATTTTAGAAGTGGACTACTGTAGCAGTCCATACCTCTCAACTGTCCAGATTTTTACAGAATGTCCAGATTTTTGCCTCATATTTTTGGTCTGTTCCTCACAAAATGTGTGGTTTTCTGACAAATCATTAAGGACTGGATTCACTAAATAATGGCAGATATTTGAATTTCAGGCTTCATATCTTTCAGAAAATGTATAACACAAAATCTTTTACTCTAGCCACTTTCTAAGTTTATATGAGCAATATCTAAAAACTGTCCCTACTTTTGGGCTTTTGTCCCCCTGTTATTTTTAGCTTTGTCCAGATTTTTTTGCACTAAGAGGTTGAGAGGTATATGTAGCGCTAAGGTAGCTGACTGCAGTAAGCTAGCAAGTAAAGACACAACAGAAATATTTTCACTTTGTCAAGGCAAGTCAAAGATGTTGCTGGTTCTTTGTTCAGGGAGAAAGACTGTCAAAAATGCCACAGAAACATACAGATTGAGTGTATAAGTAAACCATTGTCAACAAGTGTTCAGGCAGAAAATGCAGGAAAGTATTTTGAAAACATTCAATATACCCAAAGTGGGTGATATAGTCAGCGAAACAGATGCAGAGGAGATGGAAGTTGCTGTAAATTATGGCTAAGAGGACATACTTCCTTTAGAACTATGCAATGTGACTGAAAATGACCTAATGATGATAGGGAAAATAAAAATGGAAATGGAAATGAATTTAACATTATTTGTATCGCTAACTATAAATAAATCTTTACACACATCTCACCAGACATGCTAACAGCACTATTAAAATGCCTCTGAAATTAACATCAGGCTACTAGTAAGACAACGATTTTAGATTTGCATATGTTTAGATGCAGTTGGCTGCTGTTACAGAAAAATGGAAACTGCAGATTAAGTTGGACTTGTACTCGCCAAAGACACTGAAGTTTCAGTCATTTTCTGATAACCACTTTATCCTAATCATGATTGCCTGGGAGCCCAAAGCCTATTCCAGCATGAAATAAGAACAAGGTAAAGAGGCATTCATAGATGGAACACCTGTCACTTTGGGGATACATGCAAGCATGTTTGTGTACAGCTTGCATACTTGTGGTCAGTTTAAACAATCAGTAATTAATCTAAGTACATTTCTTTGTAATGTGGGAAGAAATGAAAGCATCATGTCAAAACCCTTGTAGACAGAGGGTGGACATGCAAACTTTACACAGAAGGCACCCTAGCTAGAAAACAAAATGAAAGACAAGACTTGTGTGGTAGCAGTGCTAACCATTGTACCACTGAGACAATGAATATGGCATTTCATTCTCAAATATATATACATATATATGTGTGTGTGTGTGTGTGTGTGTGTGTGTGTGTGTGTGTGTGTGTGTGTGTGTGTGTGTATGTGTGTGTGTGTATCTGTCCACGGTGGTACAGTGGTAGCGTTGCTGCCTCACAGCAAGAGGTTCTCCTGTTTGATTCTCAGCTGGCGTGCCTTCTGTGTGAAGTCTGCATGTCTTCCCCGTGGTTGAGTGGTCTCCGAAAGACATGCGTGAATGGGCATGCCTTAGCTGAAGGTTGGGCATTGGGCTGGCAACTCGGCACCATAAAAATTGACTACCAATCATTAGGGGACCGGAGTTCCACTGTGGCGACCCCTAACCGGGAAAAGCCGAAAAGACACACAACAACATGTGTGTGTGTGTGTGTGTGTGTGTGTGTGTGTGTGTGTGTGTGTGTGTGTGTGTGTGTGTGTGTGTGTGTGTGTATCTGTTACTACCATTGCACCTTCAAAAGGCATAAAGTAGGGTCCCTAGATAATGAACATTAGATCTCTCTCTGCTCATTTGCTAAACTATAACATCTAATTGTGGGTTTTGACATCATCACTGGTCTGATATGTTCACATATATGTTCAGAATCAACAGTAACAGAATATAAAGCATGAATGTTGTTCACATCCATAAGTAATATTTGAAACTTCAACATATTTTATTGCTCTTTAGTTCAGTCAAAGTTTACTTCTATAAAACAAAGAGGACATCTGTGATTAAAAACAACTTGACAGTTTGTACACTTTAAAGTCAATAGGTGTTAATGCTTGTGGCTGAATTTCCTCTGCTGTTCCAGTGGTATGGGCATTTGCGGTGCTTGCATGTGTGCCTTCTACAACTAAGTCCTCTGATAAATCTTACCTTTTCCTCTTATAACTTGCAATGGTTGGCAAAATTGCCTCTGATTTTCTTCTTTCACTGGATTCTGGGCATTCCTGTAAAAGTCCATGGACTGACCCTGCTTCTTACTGCCATTTTCCTCCTTCTGAGGGGAACACAATGATCTGATTGGTTTTTGATTAATGTTTAATTTCTGTGGTTCCAAAAAACTGGATGAGTTTCTCTACCTTCTCTGATGTTACTCACCACTGCCTGCTGTTATGATTGGACAAGCTTTACTGGATGATTTTAAAACTTTACTGGAAAAGCTCACCCAGACTCTGCCACAACTTGCTGTGAGGGAAAGGTTAGTTTGCTTTTGATTTCTTGTACTTTTTATTACTTTATTGGCTTTTTCTATTTTGTATACTGTTATTTGTTTTCTTTACATTGTGGTTTACTTGTATTCTGCTTTTAATTGCATATTAAAACTTGAAAAGAGACTCACAGCTGTGTCTCTTGTGAGTCAGACAGAAATTAGAACAGGTCAATTAAAGGATAACTCCACCCTACAAGTAGAAAAATGTGCTTTTTTAGCTCTATTTGTTTCCTGACCTATTTTAACACATCCAAAATCACCCTAAGTGCTTCATTTGTAATTTTACCCTGTTTTGCACAGCATGCCTCCCAATGGGGCTTGATGTATCAATGTAATCTTGTTCTCCTTCAACCCTTTCTCTTTCTCATAATGCTATGTATGACTCATGCCAGACATAAGGAAGTAACCATGAATTCCCATACCATTGACATATAATTGGATTTGTGTGGGTCACTGTTATTTTCTTTACCTTCTGTAAAAGGACCATTTCTTTTCTGTCTCTAACCCTCATTTATGTTTGCCTCAGAGCTTGTTTTACACTATACTTAGAAGTTATCCAGCTACAGTCAGAAAAGTAGTTAATTCACAGTCCTTTGTTCAGTGTTTTTTTTTGTAGTCCAAGAGAAATTGATTCTGCAAGGGTCTCTCACTGAAGTGACAGTTTTAACACCTCTGCAGTAGTGTGGGGGAGGGGACTGTCACTTCATCTTGGACTACAAAATAAAACCCTGAAAAAAGGCCTGTGATTTAGCTAATTTTTTCTGGCTGTAGCTGGATAACTGCTAATTATAGTGTAAAACAAGCTCTGAGCCAAACATAAACGAGGGTGATTAGAGACAGAAAAGAAACAGTCCTTTTACAGAAGGTAAATAAAATAACAGTTGCCCACACAAATCCCATTATATGTCAATGGCATGGGAATTCACAGTTACTTCCTTATGTCTGGCATAAATCATACAAAACATTATGGGAAAGAGAGGGTTGAAGGAGAACAATATCACATTGATACATCAAGCTCCATTGGTAGCCATGTTGTGGAAAACAGGCTAAAATTACAAATAAAGTACTTAGAGTGATTTTGAGGTGAATAGGTCAGGAAACAAAGATAGAGTAAAAAAACATTTTTTTTAGTTCTAGGGTGGAGTTTTCTTTTGAGGAGTCACACAGAAGTTATAACAGGTCAGTTAAGGTTAATCATCTGTGAACTGAGGGGTGGAGCTAGGAACTAAACCTTCTATTTAAGGGGCAAAATAAAAGATTTCAAAGCTTTACTGGAAAAGTTCACCCAGACTCTGCCACAACTTGCTGTGAGGGAAAGGTTAGTTTTCTTTTGATTTCTTGTACTATTTATTACTTTATTGTCTTTTTCAATTATTTGTTTTCATTACACTGTGCTTTAATTGAATTCTGCTTTTTATTGCATATTAGAACTTGAAAAGAGACCACAACTGTGTCTCTTATGAGTGAGAAAGAATGTTTCCCAACCACCCACCGTGTTACTGTTGTGTTCTTAAACACCACTATCTTTCTAGTTGCCTGCTCCTTATGTTAATGTGACCATATATCTCTTTCTCTCTCTCCTTTTACTGTCTGGTGTAAATAAGCACAAAATTATCATTTTGTGAAATCACTCCCCTTCAACTATTTAAATTTATTGGCCACCCCACTGTATTCCATAGTAGCAGAATACAAAAGTGCCCACCCACTTTCAATCTATCTTGCTCTTTTAAAAAATAGTAGCTCTCCAATTAGACAGCTAAATCTTAAGTTACCCACTTTCATATCTAACTGCTTAGTGTACACTGCAGTGTTTAGGATAAAATGTTTGTTTCATCTTACTTTTAAACATCTATTGCAAGACCACCAGTTATTGTTGAGCCCACATTCTGCCTCTCAGTAGTCATTTTGGAATTAGTGCTTCTGTTTTCTCCTGGTGAGAGAAGGAGTGCAGTTACATTATTTCCTGGAGACTGCTGATCACCAGAAAGCCTAATAACTGCTTTATAGGTGACAGCTTGGAATCTGTGCTTATATTTTGGCCCTGGTGAGAGAAGGAGCAGAGCGCGTTGATTCCTGACTGTTTGTGGTTGGAGAGTGAGTGCTGTGCTTAACATTCCTGATTGGTCTGGTTGTTATTCAAGGCACCTACCAGGAAAAGCTAAAAGCCTACAGACCCTTGCATGATCTGAGACAAGACTGTGGATCACCAAACCGGCTGTGGCCTGCTTCGTATTTTGAGATTGGTCCTAACATATTTTCATAATTCTTGATAAGCTAATTCTTTGTTTTCAGTAAGTACTGCTTGATTTGCTTCTAACTTCAGAATATCTGCCTAAATACTTAACCCTTAAATTTTCAGGGTCTATGTATTAGTTTCCCCTCAAGTGTTTGGCAGTGCTCTGTATAGACTCAGACACCTTGAGTGACTTTTTCCTATAAAAGCACAATTGAAATTTCTCCAATACTTAGTCGCACACAGGACATCTAGTTTGCAGTGACAAGCATTGCCCCCATAGTTGCAAATTGGATACTCCTGACAGTGTTTGATATTATCACTCCAACCATCTAATCAGTAAAAAAGGGTCTGTTGCCATGGATATGAACTTTCCTACTGTCTCCGTTACCAGCTTGGTGGATATAGACATCCTGAGGAAATGTAGAAATTGCCTCATGTTTACTGACAACCATTTAATTCTCAAACAAACTGATATGGTATTTGAGAGATGTAGTTACACAATGTCACTGGAGGCAAAGCTCTCACATAAAACTACTCCTAATGTCAATAAGCTTGTCAGTAGTACACACGCTGCACCCATCACACACAATTCAAAGCAGACATATCAACCCACATATGCTGAGGCACTTAAATGTGACCTGCCTAAACCACAAAGACCTCCTAGATGAAGTATACATAACAAATATCCTCAGCAGCCCCAAATCCACTCTTTCAAAACAACACCCACATCAACACATAGAGCTACATCTCATGGAGCCTTTACCTCTAAGCTCATAAGGCAAGCTACCACACAATCCAACATTCTAGTCATCGGAGACTCCATCATGAGACACACTGATGTCCCTCTCACCAGGCTAAGTAAGGAGAAAGTCACTGTCAGTTGCTTATCAGGGGCTAGGAGCTAGGATCTGCCACATTACACAGAAACTCAGGTCATTGGACCACAATTACCAATATGACTCAGTCATAGTCCATGTGGGAGTAAATGACCTGAGATGTACCTTCCTAGACTATATGAAGATAGATGTCATGGAGCTCTTAAAATGTGTGTCTCAGGCTGGTATGATCCTTGCATTGAGCAGCATTTTGCCTTCTTCAAAGCTGATGAAACAATATAAACAAAGTATGACTGACTTCAATAATTGGCTTAGTTTCTGCTGTCCATCTAAGGGGGTGCAATATTTGTCAGCATGGAAGGAGATGGTCAACAGACCACACTGCTTTGCCAGGGATGGTCTGCAGCTCTCCCTTCTAGATTTTTGACTATTAGCAAAAACAGTGTCTTCTCCATAGTGCCTTCATAGGCAATGTCAAACTGGAAGTACTTCTGACATAGCAAATCAAAACTAAGAAAATCTAAAGGTATTACTGCTCATTGCTAGGAGTCTAAATAAAAATCTCCACTCCCCAGAAGCTCTTTTTACCCTAGAGAATGCTGACATCTGTGCGGTCACTGAGACATGGTTTAAAGCTGTGGAGAGCACACCAACAGTGCTAGGTTATAATGCCTTCCACACATTTAGGCCAGCTAGTTCACAGGCAAGGACTAAAGGTGGAGGTGTCTCTATTTACATCAAAGATAAATATACTTCAAAGCTGGTCAAACAGGACAATGCACTTGAGTTGTTATATGTTCAAATCACCACAGGCAAAATTCAATACCACTTCCTTGCAAGCTATAGGTCCCCCTCTAAGACCCAGGAAACCCATACAATGTATTTATACTTATTAGAAACACTAACCATCCAACCCCAATACCATATTCACGGGTGACTTTAATTACCTCACTATTAACTGGAAATCCTATGTGATACCAAATATATATGCACAGAGATTCCTGGATTTTGTAAACACAAACTCCCTGGACCAGATTTTTAATACACCAACCAGGTGTGCAACCATACTAGATTTGGTTCTCACTAATATGGGATAGTGCTGCACACCCCCTACTATAATGCCTTCCCTGGTTAGGTCAGACCACAATATGGTCTAATTTGAAGTAAAACTAAAACCTGGACCCCCAGCTAAACCTGGAATATTCAGGAGCTATTCTAAGGCAAACCTCCTGCTATTAAGTGAGAACACTGCTTCCTATGCAGAACTGTCCAAAGAAACCCTGTACAAGCATGTTAATAGCTGCATATAGACAGCTGTACCCACCAGGAAGAAGTACAGAAGTAACTCAAAAAGCAAGCCACGCTGGTGGAATCACAAAATCAATAGGTTGTATAACAGGAGGAAGAAAATCATGGCAAAATTAGGAGGTGCAGCACCCAGCAGGATAAAAGCACTCTCATCAAACTAAATAAACAACTCAGAGGACAAATAAAGTCTACCAAAGCCAAATTTGCGGTACATTTGGTCTCCCAGGCCAAGGACAACCACTAAGCATTCTTTAGCTATGTCCACAACCTCAAAGGTAATACACAATTGTGTGTAGAGCTCATTATAAATGAAGCCACATATACTGAGCCAGAAGACATAGCAAACCTCCGGGCTGATAAATTCAGCTCCAACTTGACCCCTCTCTCCCCCTCAACCTTCTCTCAGGGAATATCATCAAATATAACTCCCCTATTATTACTAGGGAACAGGTCCTTAATGCTCTCTGTCTGACCAAGAACACTGCATCAATGGGCCCAGACAATATCCCAGGATGCCTTCTAAATAGCATGAAACATGACCTGTTTGGGCCTCTGGAATTACTATTTAACTTTACCCTCCAAACAGGTTTCATGCCTCATAAATGGAGAAAGGCAACAGTCATCCCTCTGAATAAGGGTGGGCCATCTACAGACCCTGGAAACTACAGACTCATAAGTCTCACTAGTCTTATATGTAAAACCATGGAAAGAATTATCATGGAGATGATCAATAGAGATATAGTAAACCTCCAGACACTGGATCCAACCCAGTTTGGTTTCGTCAAGGGCAGATCATGCCTACTCAACCTGGTGGACTTCTTTGAGAAGGTCACCAAAGCAATGAATGAGGGCAGAATCATTCACTCTGCCTACCTTGACTGGGCCAAGGCATTTGACACAATACACCACTTGGGCATTGTTGACAAACTCAAGAGGTTAGGTGCAAACCTGTATGTCACCCGGTGGTTTGTCATCTGGCTCACAGACAGAACGCAGGAAGTTAGAATTGGGGAGTCCACCTCTACAAAGAAGCCAGTCACAAGTGGAGTCCCTCAGGGATCAGTCCTTGGACCGCTCCTTTTTGGTATTTACTTCTCAGAGGTCAAAGCCAATGTCAGTGGTCTCTGGCTGACTAAATTTGTAGATGATTGCAAATTAGGAGCTGTCACTGAATCTCACACTAACACAAATGTTCTCCAGAAGGGGCTGACACAGACAAACAATTGGTGTCAGAGCCATGGACTAAAACTAAATGGCAAGAAATGCATAATAGTATCTTTTGGGAAGTCATCCATCCCTGGAAACTATCATATTGACACACTCCTTAGAGTTGACCCAGTAGTCATGGACTTAGGGAAACACATAGATAGTAAGTAATCTAGCCTTTGACCACCATGCGTCTACAGGGTGAATAAATCATATTCTGCGTTGCACAACTTATAAACAATGGTGTGAGATCTAAGTCCAAGCAAGTCATTGTTTCACTGTATTCTGGATTCATCAGACTTCTCATTGCTACAATGCCTCCTTTGGTATGTATCTAACCAGGCATATCCAACAATTGGAACAACTACAGAGGTTCCTCACTAAAAGAATGCAGAGCATAAGTAAAATGTCCCATGCAGACCATCTCAAGACCCTATCCCTGTATTTTGTCCCCTATAGGCTTTTGAGTGGAGATCTATGCCTGGCAAACAGGGCATTGTCAGACCCCACTCTGACTGACCTCCTGCATATCCACAAAACAAACAGCACCAGAATTACCCATTCTAAAGACTTAAACCTTGCCTGTGATATAAATAGGACCTGCTGGAGAGATAGGTATGTATCCCAGAGACTACTGCATCTATGGAACAGTCTCCCCATCTACATGAAGCAGAGTTCCTCCCTAACCTAATTCAAGTGCAACTTGGACAATTGGATGGGAAACTGGAAATTCATCTCTGGTTTGGCACCTATGTCTTTAAAGGGCACAGGAAACCTGTAAATGGTTTGTCTCCCAGGCCCATGCTTACACTTATCAAGGGTATCAAAACTTGTCAAAAATATTTGAGATGCATGGCTAGGCTTAATATGGTCCTTGTCATTAGCCTAGCAAACACATATGAACCTATGAACCTAAGCTTATTATTACCAGAGTCTGACACATTTGACTCTTTATAGGGTTAAATTTATTATTCCTAACGGATTGATTATGTTTTCATTTATTCAACACAAAGGCATTATTTACCATTGGTTCAACAAAATGCACTCTTTATTAACTTTGTCATTTATTTTGCTGACTTCTGTATCAGTCGTTTTCTGGGGACACCAGTTGCAGTTCATCCATAACCACTTGTACTTTTACAATGTAGTTAGTCATTTCTCTGCAAATTCCACCAACTGCTTAACTTAAAAATGCCACTTTGTTAAACTGATTACAAGTTTTAAAGAAAACCTTCCAAATATTGATTATTTGTGGGATTTTTTTCTCACTCTAAGACTGCAAGGCACCCATTTATATTGAAGACTTGCACAGAAATACACACATAATCCCACTGTAACCACTTGTTTAATTTTAATTAATTTAGATTTCAGCTCCTTAAACAACTTTGAAGAATTTATCAGAATGCAGGACATTTCTTCTAGAGTTGGATCGATATCATCTGTGCCAAGAACAAAAGGCATATCAGGTTTTTGCAGCATGTCTTTTAGTGCTAAATTCACTTCTTGCACTGACTCTTTTGGGAGCCTCAGCTGTAACTTTACTGTTGTTCAGTGAATGAGCCCCAAGTTCATTTGAAGTCAGCAGGAAATTCTCAATGTCGGTATCTACTGCTTATACTGTTGTATCATGTGTAGTGATGCCTTTAAGATGTTCATCTTCTGCAACAGAAAAGGTGACAGTAACAAAGAACTCTTATCACAACACCAACAAAAAGCTAAATGCAGCCTCCTTGTAGCTAATAAAATTATTGCCAGTCAAGAAACAAGCTGTAATAGGTTAAAAGAGGTAAAAGCCAGTGATAGTGAATGGTCAGTAACACAAAATGATATATTCTGATCAGAAAAGTATTTTGCCTCCTACAACAATTACATATAGTTCATCAGACGTCTTACAGAACATTTTCTGAGGTTCAAGACTTGTACTATATGTTACATTAAACTTCTGATAGGCTACTGGCCCCTTTTCAATTAGACCACTTCTAACCACCTTAATTTTTACTGTCTTTTCTCAACTTAAATAGAACCCCAATACCTTCTTCCACCATGAATGAGAAAAAAAAAATGTCCTCCTTTGGTTTAAAAGTTTTTTCCTGTATTCTTCTCCTCTAGAGAACATGCACCTTGTGATCAAGACACATCTGCATTATGGCTGTTCATCTATACTCTTGTTTGATACTTTTAACATTTATTGATAACAGGGTCATCTCTAAATATTTCTCCTACCCTCCTCACATTTCCTTTTAATTTCACTTAGCCTATTTGATGCATAATTGATTGTAACACTGTACTTTTTTATGATGCTACCTTATATATTTCTACAACTTCTTGATTCATTATTTTCATTTAATTCACCTGTGCTATACCTGTGTTCCATTCAAGCCTTCCTTTTTTTCCTCATTTACCTTTTTCCTTCTCCTTACTTGATTAGTATGGTCTTTATAATTTACTGGCATGCCAAATATCAAATACATGATGTTAAGTTGTCAATCTCGCCTTCATTCTTGCTGGATGGGTTCGGAGCCAATCCTCGGCTCCGACTCGGCCACTCTAAAAGCTCGAGAGCTAGTTCCACCAGCTCGAGGCTCCCCTATATCCCACAATGCTAGGCGGTAACTCCTCAGATCTCGTTTGCCGCTACAGCGATTGAGGTGTGTTCCTACCGGCTCAGGTTAGTTTTTGGTAAAGAACTAGTTTCTTAGCCTTTTTTCCCCTGTTAAAGTTAGTTTTTTATATAGATAGTTAGTTTGGAAATAGTCTATCCCATTTCCGTTAACTTTCCACCCCCTTTTTTCCACAAATCTCTAGAATTTTTCCCTCGGGCCCTAGGCCCAGTCCCTCCCTTCTTAGTGAGTGACTGTGTTTTGTAGGGATTTTTATTTCTAGTTACTATAATTTATTTTAAATTAGTTTTAAATTACTCCTAAGTGTAATCGGTGTGTGTGTGTGCTTGTGTGATTACACTTTTCCCTTGGATATGTCTAAGGAATCAAAGGTCTCAGGCTTTAAGAAGTGTGACTCGTGCTGTCAGAAGATGTCTCTGACAGACGGTCAACACTTCTTGTGTGTACTGCCTGGGACCTTTGCACCTGCAGGACTCATGTGCTGTTTGCCATGGCTTCAGCCCTAGAGTCCTGCAGGAGCGAAAAGATAAACTTATTTTAAGGGGCTTACTTAAGCCTGAGGGTCTCTCGACTCAGTCATCGGGGAAACCCTCTAAGTCTTCCAGACCTTCGGCTCCAGCATCTGAGCCGTCTTCTGGAGGCCCTAAAGCTATTCGAACATCGGCTCCGGCCGGAGCCGATGAATCTCGAATACAAGCCCCTACGGTGTCCTCGGCTCCGGCCGGAGCCGAGGAAGACATTACTCTGTCGGCTCTGATTATTTTATCGGAACCAACATCTAGAAAAAGGTCCCGATCTCCATCTATTGGCTCCGTTCATTCGGCTCCAGTATCACCCTTGCTGTCTGAACGGAGCCATAGATCCCACTCTTCTAGGTCTTCCAGGTTATCGGACCATGACCTTCAGAGAGTAGTGAGTCGACTTCTTAAGTCCAAGGCATTATCCCAGATGCTTCAAAGTCTGACTCAACAGTTGAGACCTACTCCTATCACTCAAATTCCTCCTCTGACTCTTTTGAGTTCGGAGCCGGGGCGGCTCGGACCCGAGACTGTGGTAGCGTCGGAACCGATACCTTTGTCTTCGGTTCTGTCGTCGGCTCCGATGTCTTCCTTGGAAGAATCTCGGTGCCGGACTTCCCTCGTTGGCTCCGAGGGGGTGAGTGGCATCGGACCCTTGTCCGACCCCGCTCTCCCTCTCGGTGCTTCGGCGCTGGTGAGTTTGGCTCCGACATCGGCCTCGGAGCCATCACTGTCGGTGCCGGGGGAGGTTTCCAGTTTTTCGGAACGGAGACCTCCGGCTCTGCCTGACAGGGGTGCCTTCGAGGTCATGAGGAGCGTGTTGGAACCAGGTTCAACTCCACAGTCGGTTCTTTCTGCCCCTCCCCCTATGGTGCCTCCGGTGATTTCTACTCACTCTCTCATCCCCGACCGTAGAGAGCCAGCTCCTCAAGTTTCCCCTGTGGGGATCTCCTCCTCTTCCGAGGCCTCTCCTGACCCTGTAGGAGAGCCCCCTAGGAAGAGGCAGTGCAAGAGGAAGCACATTGACTCCCCTGAGTCTGTCACCTCTGACACTGATTTAGAGGATTCTGAAGGTTCCCCCCATTCCCCCTCTGAAGATGTCTCCTTTGTAGACATCCTTGAAATCTTAAAACAGAGGGGGAATTGGCCATCCCTCAACCCTTCAGAGGATGAATCAGTATATCTTGAGGCGTTTGGCTCTCGCCCTTCCACCTCCTGGGTGTCCCCTCCCTTTGACCCCCTTATGCAAGTGGTGGCAAAGAAGGCTTGGGCGGCTCCTGACTCAGTGGAACCCACCCCCAGGAGACCATCAAAGTTCATCACGGCCCCCAAGGATAAAGAATTTCTGACCAAAGGCGTCTCTGTTGATGCTATGGTGGTGGCTGCGGCTACCAAGAAGGAGTTAGCTGATCCTTCGGTGCCTATTCATCCTCCTAACAAGGAGTCTAGGTCAATGGACAGGTACGGGAAGCGGATGCTCTCGTCAGTGACCTTTACTATGAGATCACTGAATTACCTGTGTCATTTCACTCGTCTTCAGAGGGATTTACTCAAAGAAGCGAGTGAAATGTTGAAGGACCCAACAGCTGTGGGTTTTCAGGATAGGATGAACTCTCAGCTGGCTACCCTTAATTCTATAACCAACTCTTCCATGCGCCTCCTTTCATATGCGGCGGATGGAGCAAGTAGAGCGGCAGGTACAGGTGTAGCCTTGCGTAGGCACACCTGGATGCGGCTTTGTAACTTTGCGGACCCTTTTAAGGCATCCTTCACTAATTCCCCCTTTGATGGATCATCCCTTTTTGGTCCTCAAGTGAAGGAAACCCTGACTAGGTGCGAGACTGATGGCAAAACTCTTTCTGCCGTCGGAGTCCGTTTTTCTACTCCTTCTAGACCTTACCCCAAAGGCCAGAATGGGAGAAAGATGTGGTTCCGCAAACAATCTCAAGGAGACTTGCCTGACGCACAGAGTCATTTCCCCTCTAGAGACAGAGGGGGGAACAACAATGGTAGACGCCGTCCCAGGGGCAGAGGGGGCCCGCAGAATCAGGGCAGTCGAGAA
Organism: Protopterus annectens; assembly: GCF_019279795.1. Taxonomy (NCBI): domain Eukaryota; kingdom Metazoa; phylum Chordata; order Ceratodontiformes; family Protopteridae; genus Protopterus; species Protopterus annectens. Next base: position 502,168,160 of record NC_056738.1, read on the forward strand.
TCCTTTTCCGACAAGCCCTTTCAGCATCCCTGAGGTGTTGCCCGACTGCCCACCTTCGGAGGCAGTCAGGGGAAGGTTGTCACTGTACCCAAAAGCCTGGCTATCCCTAACTCAAGACAAGTGGGTACAGTCTATCATTTCCGAAGGCTACAGAATCCCTTTCCTTTTCATTCCGAAGCAGTCCAAAAAATCCCTTCCAGACATTCCACCCAGTCAAAGGGAGCAAGCAGCATTAGAAATTTCAAAGCTGCTCGCAAAAAGAGCCATTCAACCAGTTCCAGCAGACCAAGTAGGATCTGGAATCTACTCCAAATTCTTTTTGGTTCCAAAGAAAACAGGGGACTGGAGACCCATTTTGGATCTCAGCAACTTGAACAAGTTTGTCAAGAAAACAAAGTTCCGGATGGTCACGCTGCAGTCCATTCTTCCCCTTTTGGGGCGGGACAACTGGATGTGCTCGATAGATCTCCAGGATGCGTACTATCACATCAAGATGAGTCGATGCTCCACGAGATTTCTCTGTTTCAGGCTGGGAACCAGTCATTTTCAATTCAGAGCCCTGCCCTTTGGTCTCACTACAGCCCCCCAAGTGTTTACCAAATGCATGGCAGTGGTAGCCTCTCACCTGAGATGACAAGGATTCCAGGTGTTTCCTTATTTAGATGACTGGCTCCTTACAGCCCCCACCAAGCATCTTTTACTTCTCGCCAGAGACTACATTTTTCACACATGTCAGGCACTAGGCATATCAATAAACTACGAAAAGTCTGTCTTGTCACCTTTGAAGAAAAATAAGAGCAAGACTGATAACACCAAGAAGAGTAGTTCCAGAACCGCAAAGTGAAGACAATAGTTCGTAAAAAAGGTAAGTCCTTTATTAGTTGCCAAGTGGTAAAAATCCAAAGACAGTTGGTACAAAGCAGCAAAATCAGACCAAATGGTAAAATCCAAAGTCAGTAGGTACAGAACAGCAAAATCAGACAAGCGCTTTCGCTTGGAGAATGCCAAGCTTTTTCAAGTCAAAAACAGTTGCCTGCAGTGAGGCAACTGTTTAAATGAGGATGTTAATTAGTCACATGTTTGATTAGAGCTGAATTGCATTAAGAAACAATTGAGACTGTTTTGAGCAAAAAAACAGCCAAGTAATAAAATGAAACATTAAAATGTGCATAGGTTAAATTGACATTGCATTGTTTATACATAACTGGTAAACCAAGTGAGTGTTATGATGAAATTAAAAACTTTGCTTGTCCAAAAGGTTTGGATAGAAATGCAAATACAAATACAAGTGGAGGTTTAAAAAAAGCTGTGTGTGATCCAAGTGAGTTTGAAGTCAGCAGTGCTGTGTAATATGAGACTCAGTGTAGTGCTGTTATGTTAGCCTTAAAAATAGATGTTATGATGCATATAAATTTGCACTACTTGGTGACTTGGGGCAAGTGTGTTCAATGGGCAAAGAAACAGTGTTGAAAAATAGTGAAAATAGGATGAGACATGCTATAATCTAGCCCTTCTGAGCTTCAGAACCGAGCCTATACTAAGTGCCATTTAACCCCGGGGGCCTGCCTGCATCTAGCTTGAGTTGCCAGACAAGCTCCCTGTATTCCAAGGTCGATTCCCAGTCCCCTCCTCTAATGTTAGGGTTCACTTGTTCAAGGATCATGAAAGACAACTTGTAGTTGGGACATGTAAGTGAGTGTTTGAAAAAAGCGTTGCTTTCCTTTTTCTTTTCAATGTCGTAAGTGTGTTCGTATAGCCTTTTCCTGAATTCCTTCTCTGTTTTGCCCACATAAAAGGCACCACAGGTGGTGCAGAGCCCGATATAAACAACCCCTTTTGTTCCACATGAAAAGTGACAGGGGGATCTGATACAGGTGTGTCTGGATGCAAGGTGGATGTGAGATTTGTTTGCAATGAGAGGACATTGCTTGCAGGCACCACATTTGAAGGTGCCCTTGTTGTTGTGAGAGTTGTGAGTAGTTGCAATGGGTTTTCTCTCGAAAACTGTCTTGTCACCTTGTTGTGTTATTACCTTCATAGGCGCAACTCTAGACACAGTCAAGATGTCAACCAGACTCACAGAGCAGAGGATAGCAGACATACACAAACAGGTCTTTCTTGTCTTGCAGAGCAACAAAGTCAAAGCCAGACTGATCCTGAAAGTCTTAGGGATTATGGCGGCGGCCATCCCTCTCCTACCATTAGCTCGCTTCCATATGAGAATTTTACAATGGATGCTCTTCACACAATGGTCTTACCAAAGTCTCCCAATGTCCCATCCTATTCGGATAACTCAGTCGTGCAAGAATCATCTCTATTGGTGGATCACATCTCCTCAGCTCCTCCTAGGGAGACCTTTCGTCCCTCCCCCACCGGTTGCTACAGTTACAACGGACGCCTCCCTGATCGGGTGGGGGTGGGGCATTTCCAGGGCAGGACAGTCCAGGGCATGTGGCAACTCTTCGAGTGCCACTTGCACATAAACGTCCTAGAGATGAGAGCAGTGCTTCTAGTGTTGCAAGCCCTACAAGACTCTCTTCCCAAGGGAACTATAGCGATTCAAACAGACAACATGTCTGTAGTGTGGTACATCAACAAACAAGGCGGAACCAGATCTTACCCCCTATGTCGAGAGGCACTCAGACTGTGGCAATGGGCGATTTCTTCTCAGCGATTTCTGTTAGCAACGCACATCCCCGGGAAGTCCAATGTGATTACAGACAAATTGAGCAGAGCTATTCTCATGCCTCACAAGTGGTCTCTGAACAATTCAGTGTTGGAAAAAGTTTTTCGAAAGTGGGGCAGGCCTTGCTGCGACCTTTTCGCTACTCCCCAAACCAGCAAGTGCGACGATTTTTTCACCCTCTTTCCCCAACCAGGCCACTCCAGCAGAGACGCTCTAGTGCACGTTTGGCCCCGGGGACTTCTGTATGCCTTTCCTCCCTTCCCACTGATATCCCAGTTGATACAGAAAGCCATTGCTCAGGAAGCTTCCATGATCCTCATTGCCCCTTACTGGCCTCGACAGGTTTGGTTCCCTTTTCTCCACCGTTATCTGTTGGAACAACCTTGGCATCTGGACCCAGTTCCAGACCTCTTGACCCATCAGTCGGGTCAGTTGCACCACTCCCTTCCCTCTCTGAACCTCACAGCATGGTTCCTCCAATTCCAACTTTAGCCAGGCTTCCTTTGATATCTCACTCAGTTAGAGATATCTTGATAGCTTCTCATAAATCTTCCACTCGGAAGATTTATCTTAGCAAGTGGAAACGTTTTTCCTATTGGGCGCAGTCAAAGAATATAGATCCTTTCACTGCTTCTATTCAAACAGTTCTAGACTTTCTAGCTGAACTTTTCCACTCAGGTTCGTCCCCATCTACCATTAGAGTTCAATTGGCAGCAATATCGAACTTTCATGTTGGAGTCTCAGAGTCCTCCATTATGTCTCACAAACTCTGCAAGGCTTTTTTAAAGGGAGTTTTTCTCCTCAAACCACCCATCAGAGATCCTCCTCCTCAATGGGATCTCAACTTGGTTCTGACATCCTTAATTCTTCCCCCCTTTGAACCTGTGGCTTCATGTTCTATAAAGTTACTTTCTTGGAAGACACTCTTTTTAGTAGCTATCACCTCAGCTAGAAGAGTCTCCGAACTCCATGCTCTGTGTAGTCGACCCCCTTATCTGGTATTTCATAAAGACAGGGTGTCCTTGCGTACTAATCCGTCTTTTTTGCCCAAAGTAGCTTCATTGGCAAATTTGAATCAAACCATTGAGCTTCCTGTTTTCTTCCCAAATTATTCTAATAGGTCAGAACAAAAGTTACACTGTTTAGATATTCATCGCCAACTTAGGTACTATTTAGACAGGACCAAACAATTCAGGAAATCTGACCAACTGTTTGTTTCTTATGCAAAAGGTAGAATGGGCCTTCCAGTTTCTAAAGTCTCTCTCTCTAGATGGCTTACTTCATTGATTACCCTAGTGTATGAGATAAGACATCAACGGTTGCCATCCAAACCCAGGGCTCATTCAACTAGAGCTTTAGCCACTTCTATAGCTTTCCAAGATAGGCTGCCTATTGATTCGATTTGTTCTTCAGCTACTTGGGCTTCTCCCCATACCTTCATTTCTCATTATAAGTTGGACTTGGCCTCTAGAGACCGAGCCAACTTTGGTTCCACTGTACTCAAGAGTCTGTTCCGATAGGCCACCGGGACAAGGTGCTAGGACGGTCCCATCCAGCAAGAATGAAGGTGAGATTGACAACTTAACATTTAGAAGTTATGTACCTACCATAACGTTCCATGTTAGTTGTCTTCTCGCCTTCTTTCTTGCGTCCCACCCTCCTTCCCCCTAGCCAGGACAGACCTAGAGGAGTTTTCTTGGTTCCTTATGGAATTTTATTGCTGGCCTTAGCTTTCAAACGAGATCTGAGGAGTTACCGCCTAGCATTGTGGGATATAGGGGAGCCTCGAGCCGGTGGAACTAGCTCTCGAGCTTTTAGAGTGGCCGAGTCGGAGCCGAGGATCGGCTCCGAACCCATCCAGCAAGAAAGAAGGCGAGAAGAAGACTACTAACATGGAACGTTATGGTAGGTACATAACTTCTAATTTTGATCCACAATGCTACTAGTTATCAGCCTTCCTTACAATCCAGAGACCAGTTCATTCATTGCAAGGTAAGACCTAGTCCTGGCTCATTTGCTCCCTGTAAGATGAAAGGTGATTACAAAGGTCAGTCATTTGGGCACCTTCAGATCTCTTTACTTTAAGACCCTAACTTCACCCCTGTTGGCAGTCATGAGCATTTGTGCCTTCCCAAGGGCCTTACTCCAATTCACATATTATATAGATATTCTTCACACACCTTATTGAAAGCCTCTAGCATCGGTGGAATAACTGGAATAAATGTACTCAGCTTCCTAAACATGTTTATGGAATTATAAATCGATTAAGAGAATGTTATGTTATAAACCCACTGGGATGATAACAGAGTCAAATCTGATACTGAAAGTGATGTTCAGATGTGGTGATTGCAATGTTTGTTCATATATCACTGAATGTGACTGCTTCTTACACCCAGTTACTGGCCATAGATTTTACTGGAACTTTTATACTGACTGTAATACTCAGAATGTTGTTTATTTTGCTGAGTGTGTTGTATGTAAATGTTGCTATGTTGGAAGAACAAATCATAATTTTAGAGATAGGATTAGAGGGCATGTTTACAGTATGAATATATGTGATGATAGAAATGCACTTGGTAAACATGTGAAAAATGAAGGCTCTAATCATGTTTTTAACTTTTTGGGGTTTGAAGTTTTTATGCCTAACATTAGGGGTCGTGATGTGAGAACAAGTACTAAGAACTTGGAAACCAAATGGATTATTTTATTGCATGCATCTGCTGGTAAATGGTTAAATGAAAATATTCCTCTGAAACCTGCCCTGAGGTCATGTGATTTTAGGCATTAATCTGAGTTGATTAAATAGAGCTGTTGTGCTACAGTCTTTAGATCTGATGAAGCATCCTTTGGTGATGTGAAAGCGCTCATCTCTCCTGTTTTACTTTTGATTTTTATATGTTTTTGTTTGTTTTTTCAACATTTAACATTAAAGTGGCTGAAGCCATCTACTTGAGCAGACTTATTTTTATTTTCTGGATTTACTTGGTTGGTCAGCTACAGCTCCCTTGTTTGGTTCCTTAAAGTACTTCCAGTATCTGAGTTAAAATTCATCCTCATTCAAACTCAGGATGCCTGGATTATTGTCTGGGCTTTATCCCGCTACAAGATAGAGCCAAGCTACCATATATTTTTGTATTTGCACCTGATGTCTCTGTTCAATATAGGCAGTACATTTTTTTTAGCATAGTTTCCCCCTCAAATCCCTCCTTATTAGACAGGAAACATTTTATAAGTTGTCCTGTATCTCAGAGTGATCCTTGTTTCCCCAAAAAAAGTTTCCCGGGCCTTTTTTTTTAAGGGCAGATCCTGCCTCTTAAACCTGGTTGATTTCTTTGAAACAGCCACCAAGGCCATTGACGAGGGGAAGGTGGTCCACACTGCCTACCTGGACCTCGCAAAAGCCTTCGATACAATAGCCCACATCCGCATTATAGATAAGCTCACCAGCTTAAATATAAACCCCTATGTCACTAGATGGATTGCAAACTGGCTCAAGGACAGAACCCACATGGTTAGAATTGCTGGAGCCATGTCAGACTCCAAACCAGTTACAAGTGATGTCCCACAAGGCTCAGTCCTGGGACCTCTTGTTCGGTATATATTTCTCGGAGGTGCAGACCAACATGGAAGGACTGTGGCTGACCAAGTTCGCAGATGACTGCAAACTGGGTGCCATAATCGACTCTCCAGCCGACACAAGCATCCTCCAAAAGGGCCTCATAGAAACAGACAACTGGTGCCAGAGCCATGGCCTCAAGCTAAATGCCAAAAAGTGTATAGTCATCCCTTTGGCAAAAACAAAGTGCCTACAAATTACCACATAGGTGGTAATCCATTAAGTACAGAAGAAGTAATTAGGGACCTGGGGACCCAAGTTGATAGCAATCTCTCATTTGACAACCACGTGGTCAAAGTGGTTAGAAAAACATTTTATATAGCCCACCTAATCATGAAGGGATTCACATCTAGATCAGGGGAGGTCATCGTGCCTCTTTACTCATCCCTCATCAGGCCCATAATTGAGTACAATGCCCCTTTTGGGATGTACCTTACCAGACACCTGCAGCAACTGGAAAGACCCCAAAAGTACCTCACCAAGAGGATCAAAGGGCTCAAACAGATGTCATATGCTGCCCGGTTAAAGAAACTCCAGCTCTACTCAGTGGCATGCCGCCTGTTCAGAGGCGATCTGTGCCTGACGTATAAAGCCATGTCCAACCCGGAATTAATGGACATGCTGCATCTCAGAAAATCCCCCATCGAGCTACTACCGAGAGACTTGAACCTCAGCACTGAAATAAATAGGACATGCTGGAGGGACAGATTCATAACACAGAGGCTCCCTTCACTCTGGAATAAAATCCCAGTCCAGGTTAGGCAGAGTCCCTCATTGACTCTCTTCAAGAGGAATCTTGATGAATGGATGGGAGATCATAGGTTTACCCTGGGTATCACTTCTGTGTCACTGTTAGACAGAGGCACAGTATACTAACCTCGAAAAAGGGCATAGCAAAATAAATTTAAAATGGGTGGCGAAAGCCAAACACATTCTGGCTAGGCTTATAAATGCCCTAGGGCAGATAGCCTAGTATGAACCTATGAACCTATGTAATACGCAGAATGTTGTTTATTTTGCTGAGTGTGTTGTATGTAAATGTTGCTATGTTGGAAAAACAAATTGTAATTTTAGAGATAGGATTAGAGGGCACGTTTACAGTATGAATATATGTGATAATAGAAATGCATGCACTTGGTAAACATGTGAAAAATGAAGGCTCTAATCATGTTTTTAACTTTTTGGGGTTTGAAGTTTTTATGCCTAACATTAGAGGTCGTGATGTGAGAACAGGTTCTGAGAACTTGGAAAACAAATGGATTATTTTATTGCATGCAACTGCTGGTAAATGTTTAAATGAAAATATTCCTCTGAAACCTGCCCTGAAGTCTTGTGATTTTAGGCATTAATCTGAGTTGATTAAATAGAGCTGTTGTGCTACAGTCTTTAGATCTGATGAAGCATCCTTTGGTGATCTTGGCGCTCATCTCTCTCCTGTTTTACTTTTTGCAGTTTTTATATGTTTTTGTGTGTTTTTTCAACATTTAACATTAAAGTGCCTGAAGCCATCCACTTGAGCAGACTTATTTTTATTTTCTGGATTTACTTGGTTGGTCAGCTACAGCTCCCTTGTTTGATTCCTTAAAGTACTTCCAGTATCTGAGTTAAAGTTCAACCTCATTCAAACTCAGGTTGCCTGGATTATTGTCTGGGCTTTATCCTGCTACAAGACAGAGCCAAGCTACCATCTGATATATTTTTGTATTTGCATCTGATGTCTCTGTTCAATATAGGCAGTACATTTTTTAGCATAGTTTCTCCTGAAATCCCTCCATATTAGACAGGAAACATTTTATAAGTTGTCCTGTATCTCCGAGTGATCCCTTGTTTCCATTTACAAATTCTGTAATTTACATCCTTTAACTCCTTTTCCCTTTAATATCCATTCCAAATACCATTTCCATTATGTAGTTTTATAACATCCCCTACCCTGTTATAAGTTTGTATAAAATATTTTAACATCCTTCTTTTGAATATTTCTAGAAAATGTCTGTGTAAGATTTTTATTACGTGCTATCATAATATGACCAAATCTCATAACCACTGTCAAATCTTATATATATTTTCTTTTTTTTTAATACTCAAAAAGCTGTAACCTTCCTTTTCTTTCAAGTGGCACATCATATATAGTTTCTGTACTCATATGGATTATTGCTTGTACTTCTGTTACTGAAACCCACTGGTTCTCATAATAAAATCTCATAAGCCAGCCTCATTGACAAAAATTTATTGGACATTCTGGATATGCTATCAGCCTATGAGCATAAGCTCACTAAACAGAAAACGAGGAAAATAGCCCGGGACCGGAGTGATTTTGAGCTAGGGCATATTTTTGCCTGGCCCAGGTTCACTGAGAACAAAGGGGTGTCCAATGGGTAACAGACAATGTCTCATGAAGCCTCGACCAATGAAATAGAGACTGCAGCCATGATTGACAATGTAGACATGCCTACCAATGCTTCACCAGCCATTACGATGTCACATGGTGCTACTGAGAACAGTTTGAATGTAATGGAAACCACTCTTGTAGATAAGCAACAACTAGTTATTTCAAATGGGCCAGGAGCCAGACAGAAGACCTTCCAAGTTAAGGCCATAGTCCATCGGTCGGCAGAGAATGTGTTATCATCTGGACTTGATTTGAATCCTAAACTCCCTTTAGAACAATGCCAGCTCTCTTTTCCTCTACTGGTGAGAGAATTAAGCAGAATGAAGGACCAGCGGCCGAGAGGGAGAAGTCAAAGTCTGCAGAAACAGAAGACAGATGGCCAAATGATGAACCAAGGAAATATAAAGAAGGCCTTCTTCAAAGAGGGCTAGTATGGAATCTCTCAGAGTACATGTTAACAGAGGATGAACTTTGTGTTTTGCACAAGGGACTTACATATATTCCTACCAGGTACTGTGATCTAACTGATGCTATCTTTGATATCAAATGTTTCACACATAATGTGATGCTTAAACTAATACATAGTGATACTGGCAATGTATCTGACATTAGTAGCAATGTCTTCAAGAAACCTAGCCTTTGTGTACCTCCCTTAAATCCATTATTGAATGCCTTTGAACAACTATGCATTGATGATTTTCATAAAATAGCTGCTAGTAATTATAGAAAGTATAAAGGTGAATTCAATTTGTCCAAGAAAGAACACTTTGCTCTTAAAAGTTTTCAAAACAATAAAGAGATTGTTATTAGACCGGCCAACAAAGGTGGTCCAATAGTGGTCTTAGGTACAGATGGTTATGATAAGGCGATGCATGCAATGCTAAATGATAGTAGTTTTTATGTGAAAGTTAAAAGTTATCAGGTTAAACAAATGTCTGCCAAGGTAGCCATTAAACTGAAAGAGCTATGGTTAAATAGGATAATCAGCAAGGAATAATATGATTATTTTTTAGTCCTACATCCCACCATTCTAATTATTCAAGAGTTACCCAAAATCCATAAGAGCACCAATAATCCCCCTATGCGTCCGATAGTCTCTGGGAGGAGCTGGTGCACCAAACCTTTTTCAATATATCTAGAAACATTTTTGAGACCTAAGATAAATAACATGGCTTTCAAGCGAGATCTGAGGAGTTACCGCCTAGCATTGTGGGATATAGGGGAGCCTCGAGCGGTGGAACTAGCTCGAGGCTTTTAGAGTGGCAGTCGGAGCGAGGATGGGCTCTGAACCCATCCAGCAAGAAGGCGAGAAGACTACTAACATGGGTTATGGTAGGTACATAACTTCTAATTTTGATCCACAATGCTACTAGTTCTCAGCCTTCCTTACAATCCAGAGACCAGTTCATTCATTGCAAGGTAAGACCTAGTCCTGGCTCATTTGCTCCCTGTAAGATGAAAGGTGATTACAGAGGTCAGTCATTTGGGCACCTTCAGATCTTTTTACTTTAAGACATTAACTTCACCCCTGTTGGCAGTCATGAGCCTTTGTGTCTTCCCAAGGGCCTCACTCCAATTCACATATTATATAGATATTCTTCACACACCTTACTGAAAGCCTCTAGTATCGGTGGAATAACTAGAATAAATGTACTCAGCTTCCTAAACATGTTTATGGAACTATAAATCAATTAAGAGAATGTTATGTTATAAACCCACTGGGATGATAATAGAGTCAAATCTGATACTGAAAGTGATGTTCAGATGTGGTGATTGCAATGTTTGTTCATATATCACTGAATGTGACTGCTTCTTACACCCAGTTACTGGCCATAGATTTTACTGGAACTTTTATACTGACTGTAATACTCAGAATGTTGTTTATTTTGCTGAGTGTGTTGTATGTAAATGTTGCTATGTTGGAAGAACAAATCATAATTTTAGAGATAGGATTAGAGGGCATGTTTACAGTATGAATATATGTGATGATAGAAATGCACTTGGTAAACATGTGAAAAATGAAGGCTCTAATCATGTTTTTAACTTTTTGGGGTTTAGTTTTATGCCTAACATTAGGGAAGTGATGTGAGAACAAGTACTAAGAACTTGGAAACCAAATGGATTATTTTATTGCATGCATCTGCTGGTAAATGGTTAAATGAAAATATTCCTCTGAAACCTGCCCTGAGGTCATGTGATTTTAGGCATTAATCTGAGTTGATTAAATAGAGCTGTTGTGCTACAGTCTTTAGATCTGATGAAGCATCCTTTGGTGATGCGAAAGCGCTCATCTCTCCTGTTTTACTTTTGATTTTATGTTTTGTTTGTTTTTTCAACATTTAACATTAAAGTGGCTGAAGCCATCTACTTGAGCAGACTTATTTTTATTTTCTGGATTTACTTGGTTGGTCAGCTACAGCTCCCTTGTTTGGTTCCTTAAAGTACTTCCAGTATCTGAGTTAAAATTCATCCTCATTCAAACTCAGGATGCCTGGATTATTGTCTGGGCTTTATCCCGCTACAAGATAGAGCCAAGCTACCATATATTTTTGTATTTGCACCTGATGTCTCTGTTCAATATAGGCAGTACATTTTTTTTAGCATAGTTTCCCCCTCAAATCCCTCCTTATTAGACAGGAAACATTTTATAAGTTGTCCTGTATCTCAGAGTGATCCCTTGTTTCCATTTACAAATTCTGTAATTTCGACCTTTGTCACTTTTAAACCATTAATATCCATTCCAAATACCATTTCCATTATGTAGTTTTATAACATCCCCTACCCTGTTATAAGTTTGTATAAAATATTTTAACATCCTTTTTTTGAATATTTCTAGAAAATATCTGTGTAAGATTTTTTATTACTTTTTTAATATTACTATGAAAAATCTTAACATGAAAAATCTTCCTTATATATTTTCTTTTTTTTTTAATCCTTCCTTCTCTTTCAAGTGGCACATCATATATAGTTTCTGTACACATATGGATTATTGCTTGTACTTCTGTTACTGAAACCCACTGGTCCTTATAATAAAATCTCATAGAAGGTGCATGTTTATGAGAGATAAAAAGTTCTATTTTTACTAATGTTTTATGGTTGCCAGAAAGACACACTCCCAAAATAGAAAGCCAGAATGTGATCCATGTGTAGAATACAGAAAATGTACTAGATGTTTAAAAGATGTCCACTTTTGGCTTAAATGTCAAGTTAAAGGAACACTGGTCAAATAAAGACGAAGAAAGGAGTGAAACTGGGAACAAACAGGAACTTGACTGCTTTCTGTAAAAACACCAGGACTTGTAGGATCCAGTACAAAAGATTTTAATTAACACAAGCGCTTTCGTGGGCAATCCCACTTCTTTAGATGTTAATAGAAATTAAAACAAACCCTTCACTTATATATAGACTTATATATAGAGTAGTTCTAGATTTGAACACCCAGACCAATTAAGGAGCTATGAGTTCAGTATTCTAGCCACTTGTGAAACTGAACATATCATTTATTTCGCTCACTGCACAGTATGTCGCAAGTTCTATGTAGGAAAGACAGACAGATTCCGGAAAGAAAGAATGTGTGAACATATCTATGCTATTAATAAGAGAAATAGAGTAAATGCCTTAGCCAGACACATCATTAACACTGATGTGGAACATGGCTTTAAGTTTTTAGTTATAGGGAGAACTTATGAGAGCATTAGAGGGGGAGACCTACGGAACATTACTGAAGAACTTGAAACAAAGTGGATAGTTAGGTTAAGGGCTGACAAAGGTCATGGACTTAATGAATATATACCTCTACGCCCCAAGCTGAAATCTAGGCAGCTTTTTAGGTAGAAATACTGACAAGTCATTTATGCTCATGTTTCATGAATTTGTTCTTAATATATGTTTGCATTTATAAGTATGTATTTTGTGGTGCCTTGTTTTAAACAAACAGTGATTGTTCATACTATGAGAAGGTATTGGTTGTTTTAGTCATGTGTTTTAAGGTGTGTGTGTGTGTGTGTGTGTGTGTGTGTGTGTGTGTGTGTGTGTGTGTGTGTGTGTATAAGTGAAGGGTTTGTTTTAATTTGTATTGACATCTGAAGAAGTGGGATTGCCCATGAAAGCGCTTGTGTTAATTAAAACTTGTTGTACTGGATCCTACAGCTGTACCCAAGTCCTGGTGTTTTTGCTTTAATTTTGGACATTTGTTCTGTGCAGAACAAGTGAGTTTTAGAGCTTTGGTGGCGGTTTTGTGTTTTATTATTTTTTTGCTTTCTATAAAAAGCACCACAACTCACAAACTCTCAGTCTAACCAAATGCCTTCTTTGTGTATGCTGCACCAAGTCCCTACTCTGGCTCACCATTGTGGTAAATATTTGCCTTTCTTGCAACTTGGCTTCAAAGCTAATCTTAGCCTGTGCCATTCAGTCTCTTCCTTCTCTGATGAGGAATCTGACGTACCTTCATTGACTGAAGGATCCCTCAAGCATCTTATTCTGCCAGTGTGTCTGTATATATTTCAATCTTATTTCACAACTTTCAGACTAAAAGGATTATTTCAGTTTATTAAATACGTGTTTAAGTTCTTACAGCTTTTCCACATGTAACCCATTGTCTGTATTAGAAAATAAAACCACAACCTTGGAATCTTCCTTCACTTTTCACATTGCACCAAAGACATTAATTAGCATTAATACTTCCTGACTATTACTCAGTGTCCACAATTTCCTCCATTTCATTTTCCAGGCTATTTATTTATTAAATTACACAGATGTGAGATATATTGTTTACTATAATAGAAACATTTTCAAGCAAAAAAAAAATATATAAGTTTCTTTACAATTTTTATCCATATGCTATCTGACATTGTACATGACAAAATGAGAAATTGTGGTCCAAAACTCTAATTAGACATAAATTAATACAGTACCACGTCTTTCAAAATGGCATTTCATATGAAAAAAAATAATATATCATACCTTAATTTCCAAATCAGTTTCATATGTTTATGATGCAACTTAGATCTCAACATATTAAAAACAAAACTTAAGTATTTTCTTTTATTAAAACTTTTGCATATCATTTGTCTTTCTGTCGTTACCTGCTCTTCCTTTCTGAGAAAGTGCCAGCAAAATTCTGAGTCACTGACACGCGCGCACACACACACACACACACACACACACACACACACACACACACACACACACACACATACACACACACACACACTCACAATTTCTAAAGAAATGCACAGATGCAGCCCTTTACTAACACAGCACTCCTGTTGAAGCCCCACCCATCAAATTCAGAATGAGTTTATATCATACACTGTATACTGTCCTCATTTCTTTGTGTGTGATCCTACATTCTTATTTTTCTAAACGACATTTTAATAGCTACCTCATTAATTTCAACCACTTTTCATTGTACTTCTACTGTTCATCCCTGGAAAAATGAGTTTTTATAAGTTCCATTAAATAAACCATTCAGTAAACAACTAGATGTCATCTTAACTACTTTCCATAAAGCTAGGTAAATTGTGCTGCAAAAGAGTACTGGATTTTTCATTTTTAATACTCCATTTTCTCTGAAAACATACATTTCCCATTAAATGTACAACAAATAACTGTGAAAATAATACTCATTAACCTGGTCTCAATTTTCTGTAACAAACTTTACTAAAATAAGTTCCCAAGGCTACTAAGTAGGATTTAACCATGTTGATTCTCATTGCACATGGTGTTAGAGGCAAAAATATGATAACTTGCTGCACATTTTCATGGTATTTCTAATTCCTTTTGTGAGCCATCTCCATACTTTATAATTGTGTCCCTAAGCATTTAAATTTAAAAATAGTCAGACTTTCATAGTCAACTAGCTTACTGTGTCCAAATCAAACTGCATTTTGCCTGCTAATACCTAGGCCATATTACTTCAGACAAGACAGGATTGTTTCAATTAAGTGCTACCTGACTGTTTTCTATCACAAATAAAATTAATACTATGCATATGACCATAAAGATGGAAACTCAGAATAGTCTTGAAATGTTATCTTTATTTGTTGGCCTTATTTCTAATTTGTAGTATAATTAAATTTACAGTTAATCCAAACCAAATCAAAGCTATCCTTATCCCCCTCAAATCCATTTTAGAAAGGATATATGTTGCTCAGTATGTTGGTTCATCTTGGCTTAATGTAGGTGTTGAGATATTTGCTACAAATTCATTTCTGAAGTACAGACCCCAAACAGTATAGCTCCAATATCTGATGCATGGCATCATGTTTTGTTTATTTATAGGTTCACAGGTAAATATAAGGCTAGCTGCCCTTGTGGGCCATTTTAAACCTAGCCAGTTTCCTTTGTTGTGTTTCAAATAACATATTTAATTTGGTTAGAGATTGACCTTACCCATCCCATGGTCAATAATTATATATTATCCCTAATGAGAATAACTGGGATCATGCCATAGATCATTTCAGGGGACCCATGCATGGGATAAAAGAGCTGACTGTGTACATTAGTAGTACAGAGGGCAGTCCGGGGTAAAATTTCTGTTTTCCATTCATATATCCAAGTTGCACTTGAATATGGAAAGGGATAAACTTTGTTTTATGTGGATGGGGAGTCTGCTACAGATATACTTGTCCCTCTAAACTGTTCTGTTGATGTCACAGAAGAGGTTTTATTCCTAGACTATTTCTGTTGTCACTTGAATTGCTAATGTGGAGTAAATCTACAGTATTTGGTCAGAGGATGGCTTGTTTCCCAGACACAGGTCACCTCTTAGCAGTCTGTAGGACACCTAATATAATGACAGGGCTTTGAGGTAGTCCATGTAGGACATGTTGTTTAGGCCTTTTATCATTTTAGCAGGGCCAGCCTTAGGCATAGGCGAACTAGGCGACCACCTAGGGTGCCGTAAAGGCCGGCATGAGAAAGGGCGCATTTTCACTTTTCACTTGTATCACTTGTCAGCATTGCGCCCGGCCCCAGTGTCTTCACTTGTCAGCATTGCACCCAGCCCCATTGTAGCCTTGCATCCTCCCCCACTTCTGTAATGCACTCACAGTCTCAGCACATAGAACGGAATGGCGGCACCCCCCCTCCCTCCCCGTGACAAGTTTCAGTGGCTGCTCTTGTTCGGCATTATTTAAAGCATCCAATCAGTGATGTTTTCATACCATTGACGTCCCTGGCTACTGCTCCAATCCCGAGTATATAATGCAGCTCCCGCCCCCCTCTTATTCCTTTCTTCATTGACGAGATAGAGGCGGGTGTATCTATTGGCTGTCATTACCTCCTGTTCCTGATCTGTGGACTGTCTGGATGGCATGGATCATCAGCGGACTGGCTCTCTGTACAACACCCGGGCTACAAGTGCGATTTTTATTTCCTGCTGCCTGCATGACTCCTCCTGTCCCTTTTTTTGCTTCCTTCCTTGGCTTTTGAAGAGGTAAGTCGATTCATCATTCATTCATTTCACTTCAAATTTCAGGCAGCCGAATATTTTGTTAGTACAGCATACACGCTTCAGCAATTGAATAAAAATCAAAGTATGGAAACTGTACTGATAGCCTCATAGCCAGTTTAAAAATATATTGGTAAAGCATTTTAGTAATTTTATAAGCCCTTCAGTTTTCTAGCATATTTCCATGCTGTGTAAGATGCAGTCGTCTGATGCTGCATATAAATGGTAATCGATGAAATAATGTATGGATAACGTGAATGAACAGTCTAACAGGAAAACTGTAAATATCCTGTTTTAGGCAAAGTTTGAATAACCGGGGTGTGAACGTAAGTGAATGTAGCGCAGATGAGAGTTGAAACTTTTGAGTCTGAAATGTGGGTTATTGAAATACTCTTGTAATCTGATGTTTAAAAGTACATTGACTGTGTTTGGCTGCTTGTCCTGTAGTAAATGAAAGCTGCTCTTAAGGGCATTCATTCACCATTTAGCATTTGTTTAGGCACATGTAACAGCCAATAAAGGTGCCGGCAGGAAAATGTTAACCAATAGCTTTGGATTTCTAATGGATTAATTTAATAATTATGAACAGAAGACAGCAGAGAAACCAGTAAAGACAGCGTGCACATTCTTTCAGTGTGTTGGGATTGGGAAGGTTCGGAATGTTAAGGCCCAGTACTCCATGCTTGCTAGGTCTGCACGGTAGCTAAAAAATTATCACTTTTTTAACCATCTGACTGTAAAACATTGCTTTAGTAACTAGCACACACACACACATGAACATAAGAGGTGTGTTTTTTTTCCTGGATTACCGGGGGTGGGGGAGGATAGTCTTCTTTGTTCATGCATGATTTCTAAATTCCTAAACCTGCAAGGACAACTGTCTGATTAAAATTCTAAATGTACCTTAACCTCATATGACATTTTGTTAAATATCAGTAGATATTTGCATATTTTACTTTATTTTTTATTATTACATGTTTTGTTGAGTAATGTTTGCTTGCTCAGTGCAAACTTCATGTGTTGAAGGAAGGTGAGGGGAAGACAAGAATTCAGTTTTGTGGCTGTTAGCACCAGTTTCTTGGTTTTTAAAACCTCATCCATTGTGTGGTTCTACTTGGAGCTGCTGTGATGATCTGTCTTGAATGCATTGTCCTTTGTTGGGAGTCCATGGAGTGGTTTGTGTTGTGAAATTTCATAAAGCTGCTTTGTTTTTTGTTTTTGTGAGGTGGGAAAGTGATATGTGATGGGGTTCCATGTGTGCTGTATGAACATTGAGTCTCCTTTTGGACTCATTTACTGATATGTGAATTGTTTGGGATGTGTTTCTGCACGTGGATCATGTTTAGAGAGACTCTGATGTACAGTGAGGAGAATGGTTTGGAGACAGCTGACCTCCTTATCATTGAATTCTTTTCCCTTTTGTTTTTTTTTTCCCTCTGGGTGATGGTGTACAAGAGGTTCTCTGGTTCGATTCTTGGCTGGGGTGCCTTCTGTGTGGAGTCTGCATGTCCTCCCTGTGGTCGTGTGGGTTTCCTCCGGGTGCTCCGGTTTCCTCCCACTTCCCAAAGACATGCTGTAGGCGGATTGAACACTCTAAATTGACCCTAGGTATGTGTGTGTGCCTTCTGTGGAGGGTTGGGTGCTGGGCTGGTAACTCGACACTGTAAAACTCCATTGCCAATGACGAGTGGACACGTGATCCGCTGTGGCGACCCTTAACCGGGAAAAAGCTGAAAGAAGGTGATGGTGTATAAAATATAAGACTAATGCAATGTAGAACAGCTGATGTTCAGTGCAGAATTATTTAGATGAGTAAGAGAGAATGATAAACGTTGCAGATAAGAGTTCCAATGTTTTTTTGTGAATGTGTGGTGGTATTATAAAATGCAGGGACAAGGTGTCTCCTTAAGAAGGGAGAGTAGTTTGTCAAAAAGGCAAGCTACTTAGTTCAAAGAAATTGTGAAAGCGTGTAGAACCACAATCTTTAATTGTGAAAGCAGTGTGCATGAAAAAGTGAATATAAGGACAGACTTCCATAAATTTAAGTCATACAAGAAATAGAACTGATTGAGAGAAGTGGTAACCATTTGTCAAGTGAATGAGAAATGTTGTGTTCCTGCTCTGGGTTGGCTGGGTTAGCTTAGCGTAGCGTTTAGTTATGTAAACTATCTTTCCTGTTTTTTGCAGCAGTTTGTTTTTCATTGTCTGTCATAATTTTTTTTTTTTTTTTTTTACAAATTACCTGCACAGTCTGACTAACTTGTACTGAGTGGTGACAGATATTTGAATATCCTACAGAAAATGCACACTAAGACAATCTAGATTATCAACTAAGCTGTCTCTTATTAGAATGCTTTGATGGCCTGCAAACGTTGCATGCAGTATCTTTAAAGGTTGTGCAGCTAAATGTGCCTACTGGAGTCTGAAATTAACAGCTATGTTAGACCAAAGACAATTCTGATATCAGAACTGCTGCATAATGTCAGTGTTAAGAACTGCATTCTTTGTTTAATGTTTTTACTAATTATATGCAGAATGTTGATAAACGAGCAGCTGTCAAAACGTTTTCTTTTTTCAGGAAGTTTAAAAACAATCCATGTAGTAAAGGAAAAAAACGTAGCTCAGTGCACCAGGAATTTTGTTATATGCTTTCTTGTATAGTAAATGTATACAGAGGGCTTGCTGAGTGTGTTTAACCACTGGAGGTGATGTCCCTTTATGCACTGTATCAGACAATCTGTTAAGCTGATGGGCTGATACCAGTGATTTTCTGCTGACACATGATCTGTTTCTTATGGGCATTATATAGGGGTCTACTACTGAGTTATTATTCTTGCTGTTGTAACTTAATTTGTAGACATTACTTGGACGGAGTATTAACATGTTTTTTCTAATTCCTTTAGTTATCATTGTTGTGCATTGGGATGTATGAGTAGTTTTTGACTTTCTTAGCCCTACAGTCTTGTATCACACGAAACTGGTACTTACCTGGGGTACTTACTAAGTGAAGTGAGACTTAATAATGAAAAGTTTTAAATTTCCTAATGCTATGATTATTTTGATTCCTGTGTATGGAGTTACTGAATACAAAGCAGTATATCATAGTGGTGTGGTTCTATACAAAGAAAATAGAGAAAGGGAATGATCTTGTACTTTTCAAACATTATCTGAATGTATGGGTAGCTGCAAATTGACCCCTGGTTTAGCAGTCTTGTTCTTGGCTGTGGCAAAATGTAAATATTCTGCTCGTTTTGATTTTTATTTTATTTTAATTTGACTGTGATAGTCCGACTGGATACATATCCATTTTCAGCAGAGGCCCCGGGAGAAAAGCTCCAAACTTAAAGACAAGCAAGTTACAGTATATGCACAAACATGCTATTAACGTACAAGTTAGTCTCACATTTCAAGCAGATGAATACAGTTTATATACAGAAGTGTATGTAAATATGTTGATCTCTTATCAAACCTATAGTTGTAGCTTGTATACAGAGTATCTGCAAAGATATTAGCTTCTCTTTTCAAACCTTAGTGTAAGAGGGTAGTTGCTATAAATAAAATTGCAGGATTATGGAAGTGGATGAGGCTTTACTCACGATTAGAGCAAGGACATAACCAATGAGTTTTAAAATACCGTTTAGATTTTTTTTAACTGATTAAGGGAGGGGATCACAGTAAGGTTGGATGGGAGTGAATTCCTGGTTTTGCCTACTGAATTAGGGTAAGTAAGAGTAACTGGTGGTTAACAATGTCAAAGGCCTTGGAAAGATCGAGAAACAGAAACCGATTGTTACGGTTGGAATTTATGACATTAGGAAAAGGAGAGGAGGGCTGAGGTGGTAGTGTGCTGTGGTCTAAATCCATGCTGGGAGGTGGCCAGAAGATTATTTTGAATAAGTTAGTGTAAGAGTTTATGGATACACTTTTCTATAATTTTAGCCAGAGGGGAAAGGATAGCTATTGTTCTATAGTTTTTTCAGTTTAATGGAGCTGCCACCTTTATGGATGGGTATGCCATGGGATATTTTCTGGATAGAGGCTTCAGTTATTCTGTTTATCATGTTTTAAAACTTGGGTATACTACATTAAAATGTTTTGTTGTAAAAGGTTCAAAACAGTGATTTGCAATGTTCTTTTACAGTCACATTTGTTACCACTTCTATGTTTAGTTGGGTGATTGTCGGAGTCGCACAATCTCCCTGCAATGACAATACCTTGCTGTTCAACAAACTCTGTGATGGTTCCCGTTTGTCTTGCTCTGTCAGTTTTCTTCAAATAAATATAGGGATCATTCTAACTGTAAAGCCTTTCTTGATGGTCTTGTTTTAGGGGTGGCTTACTTGACAGACTTTTCTCTACTTTAAATCTAAGTACTAACTGCAAGGACACTGCATGTGAGGAGAGTACAGTGATATCTCAATCTTTTGAAATGACAGTTCACAGCCTCTAAAACATGTTCCTTATCCTCACTAGCCCTCTTTAAGAGGAACCTGGACAACTGGATGGGAGACTGGAAATACGCCCGTGGGATCCCACCTGTGTCCCTGCTGCTGGACAGGGAAAACAGGTGCTGACTTTGTGTGTGCATGGGTGAAATTCTTGTCTAGGCTTTAGGGCCTCTGTGCCAGTAGCCTAGCGACCCATCTGTGGGTGTGGCTCAAATAGGGGTGCTCCATGAGTTCAGTGTGGGTGGGGCTTAAGGGGCGCCTGAGCAGTACTTCGCCTAGGGCGCCGTTTCAGTTAAGGCCGGCCCTGCATTTTAGTAAGGTATCTCTGTGGGCATTCCAGTTGTTGCATGTGTCTGGACGGATACATGCCAAAGTGGAAATTATATTCAATGACTGGCCTAATGAGGGCTGAGTAAAGGGGAACAATGGCATCCCTAGATTTAGATACAATGCATTTGTTTATAAGCTGGGCGATATAGGAGGACTTTCTTAAAACAATGGACACATGTTGGTCAAAGGTTAGGTCACTATCCATACAAGTTCCCAAATCTTGAACAACTGGGTCAACTCTGAGGGACATATTATCAGTATGGTAGTTCCCTGGGATATAGGTTCACAGGTTTGTTGGTGTTAAGGGCCCTTTTAAGCCTAACCATACATCCCAAATCTCTGACATATTCTGATATCTTTGATAAGTGTAAGCAGGGGCTTGGGAGATTAAACATTTACAAGCAGGGGCCTGGGAGATGAACCATTTACAGGCTGCCTGTGTCCACGAGAGACATACGTGCCAAACCAGTGATGAATTTCCTGTTCCCCATCCAGCTATCCAAGCTACACATGAATTTGGTTAGATGTCTTTCCAAAGAGTACAATAATGCATTTTTTTGGCATTTAGATTCAGTTTAAGATTTTGGCAACAGTTATTTATTTATTTGGGACAAACCTTCCTACAGGATGGCTAAGTCATTTGAGGATTCCATGACTGCTCCTAGCTTGCAGCTATCTGCAGACTTACTCAGCCAGAGACATTTGGTACTAGCTTTTATTTCAGCAAAGTAATTGCCAAACAGGAGCGGTCCCAGCACAGAAACCTGGAGGACACCACTGGTGACTGGTGTTTTTGTGGACGTAACTTCATCTATTTTGATTTCTTACATCCTATCTCTGAGGCAGCTGCCAATCCAGTAGGTGACATAGGGGTTTATTCCTAGTTTATTTGGCTTTTCTAATATGCCTAAGTGGGGAATTGTGTCAAAAGCTTTGGCCAGATTGAGGTATGTAATGTGTACCATTTTGCCCTCATCCATTGCTGCAGTGACCTTTTCAAAAAATCCACCAAGCTGAGTAAGCATGACCTGATCTTGATGAATCCAAACTGAGAAGGGTCCATGGTTTCAAGGTTCACTATGGTGCAACTGACTAGTGCCATGATAATTGTTTCTATGGCTTTGCATATGAGGTTGGTCAGACTTATGGGTCTGTGGAAGGTTCTTCATTATGCATGGGAATGATTGCAGCTGTTCTCCTGTCGCTTGGTAGAAAACCTGTATGGAGGCTGTGACTGAACAGTGTTGTTAGGGGTATGGATAAATCATGCTTCATGCTATTTAAGATGCAGCCAGGCTTATTGATAGGAACCATCGCTGCAGTATTTTTAATATTTCGTAGCACTTTTATGAACTGGACTTGGGTGATAAGCTGGAGGCTAGCTAGCTTCAGGTATAACATGAAGGACAGACAAAGGGAAGAGAGAGGTACAGTCAGAGCGAAATTTATCAGCCAGTAGGTTCTCTATGTCTTCACCCTTAGTGTAGTTAACATTGGTCACAATCAGCTCAGAGTATTTCTGCTTTGTGCTTTTGAGATTAGAAACATAACTAAAAATACTTTGTGACTGTCTTTGGCTTGGGTAGCTATTGTAGCTTCAAACTTGGCTTTGGTGGATTCCTGAGTTGTTGGTTTATTTCATGTACAGGGGCTCTAACAGTCCGGGAATTATTCTTCTTACTTTCATCAAAGGTCTTTTCCTTTTATTACAAAGCTTGTTAATATTATGGTTCCATCATGTGGGTTTGTTTCTGGGGTTTGCTCTGCACTTGTTCCTATGGGGTACAACTGCATCTGTTTACATGCTGGTATAGTGTGGTGATGTATGTTTCCTCATATTCATATGTTCAGAGGTTCATAGGTGTGTACTAGGCTAATGACCCTGGAGCCTTTATAAGCCTAGCCCATAGAAGTGCCCTGGCATTGTGGAGTTGACTATGTTTGGTGGGGATTTGAAGCTTGCCAATATATCACCTCAGAGTAGGTAGTTTGTCTTAAAGAAATTTCTAAAAGTACCTTGTGTGGAAGGGATCTCTGGTTTCAGTTTTTAAGGAGACTGTTTTATGGTCAGACCTAACAAGTGATGAAGATGTGTAAGAGCTGGTGCGAGATGCTCCATATTTAGTCAGGACAAGATCTAAGATGTTATTCCCCCTAGCGGGTACTCTGACTAATTATTCTAGGGCATTTGTATTGACTAAATTCAGGAATCTCTGTGCCTGTGCACTGGTGGTGGTGTAGGTTTCCCAGTCTATAGCTGGATAATTTAGATCACCTAAGAAAATGGTATTTGGTTTAATAATGAGTGATTCTAGTTCCTGTAGACAGGCATTGTGGTTTTCTTGTGTCCAAGAGGGCGTTCTACAGCTAGCTAATTTATGGTACAGGACCGTTCTGATGGTTACTTGGACATAATGAAGCTGTGGTACATCTTGCTGCTTTACCAGCCTTGATGTGAGTCGCTTCTGGATTCAGATTGAGACACCTCCACCTTTTTCCCCCTCCTGCACAGTTGTTGATCTAAACTTGTGGAAGGCATTACAGCCCTGCACTGCTGGAGTGCTCTCTGCTATTTTAAACCATGTCTCAATTACTACACAGATGTCAATATCCTCTAGGGTTATTGGGGCTTGTAGGGATTGGAGTTTCTTGTTTAGGCTCCTAGCATTGATCAGTAACACCTTCACATTTTTCTTTGCTTGTTTCATTATGTTGGTATGTTTATCAGACTGGAATTGCCTAAAATGGCACTATGGTGTGGGTCAATGTCTTTGTCAATAATAATAACCCTAGAAGGAACAGATGTAGGCCATCCCCAGAGAATCAGTGTGGTCTTTTGATCATATCCACCCATGCTGACAAATATTGGACCCTCTTTGAATGACACCAAAAGCTTAGTCAATTATTGAAGTCAATTATTTTTTGCTCCTATTGCAACATCATCCTTAGAGAAGGTCAAATACTGATCAATGCTAGGCTCACACCTGCCTTGCTTACATAGCCTGAGAGCTCCATCATTTCTCTTTTCATATAGACCAGGGAGGTACACCTCAAGTCATTGACACAGGCATTAACTATGACAGACACACACTGGTACTTGTTGTTCAAGGAGATGAGTGCATGCATGCCTTGATGAATCCTGGCACCAGACAAGCAACTAACCATCACTCTTTCCTTGCTCAGCCTGCTGAGGGGCACCTCTGTATGTCTTACAATAGAGTCACCTATAAAAAGAATGTTTGGTTGGGTCAATGCCTGCCTTACAGGCTCAGCATCTGTGACTTTGGGACTGCTTGTGCTACGTGAGCAGGTAGGCTTAACTTTCTGAAGGTGTTATATGGATGTGTTGTGTTTTGGGGGTATTTGAGGTTTAGGCAGGTTAATCTCTAGAACCTCAGTACATAATGGATTATGTGTGCATTGTGGTGTCCTTGGAGAGGTATGATGTGTCCTGGGAGAGCTATGGTGTATGGTGTTCTGTTGACAACTTTGGTGGCTTGAGTTTACAGCGTGTCAGAATTTTGCCTCCAAGGATATTATATATGTACATCTCTTATATACTGTGTTATGCTGTTTGAGTAATAGATGATAGACAGCATGAGACAGTTCTTACACTGTATCAAGATACCCATCTCATTCAGGCTGGCTATAGGAGTTATGGGGAAGTGCTGATCCATGATACAGGTAGGAATGACTCTGGGGGCAAGGGTAACTATAACTGCTTGTAGTTAGGTTTTAAGATAATGTTTGGGTGGACTTACTGCAGAATATTTAAGGTGCAATGCAGAACAACTAGCTTGGGTGCCTTCTTCTGCTACCAGCAAGAACCAGTAGACTAATTATAGTTAAAAAACTCACTAATTTAATACTAAAATTAGTGCGGACCATAGCTCACAACCTCATATTTCTGAAATGAGGAACACTAGGCTTTATAATGTAGAACAAATGGGCAAAATGTGGAACACGTACTAACAGCTTGCCAACAACTTCAACTAGGAAGGACATAGGATTTTTAAAATATGTTGGTTTTACTTATGAAGAAGATCTTTTAATGAATTAATATGATTATTTTCTATTTACCATGGATATGAGTTAAAACATTCCTAACACTGAATGAGAGACATAGCGTTTTGATGCGGAACTTCAAGGAACATGAACTTTTTAAGACCCCAAATGAGGTACATTCTTCATAAAGAGGTACACTTGAGAGGTATGGTACAAGCAGTATCCTTTCACTCAATATTAAGCAATTTTATCAAAAGTCTTTTAGCTTGGTGAGTAGTTTAAGGGGAAAGACTTTGCAAAATGATACCTATGAACTTATTGTCAAAAGCCAATAAATGGGAAGAGGAAGGGATTTATCTTGTCAAATTATCATAAGGGGTGGGTAACAATAGATACACATAACTACAACAGGCTGGGTGGGAAGGAAAGACAATTAGACCATTAGCTCTGAGCTGACTAGCCTGGATTTGCCTTAATGCAAAAGGTTTCTCATCCAGGAAAAAAAAGGTCATTGTTCCCCTGTCCTCATCACTCATTATGGAGTACAATGCCCCTTTTGGTATGTACCTCACAAGACATCTACAACAACTGGAAAGGCCACAGAAATACCTCACAAAGAGGATTACTGGCCTCAGACATATGCCCTATGCAGACCGTCTCAAAAAACTCCAGCTTTACTCCATCGCACATCACCTACTCAGATGCAATCTCTGCCTAACATACAAAGCTATGTCAAACCCAGAGCTGTTGGACATACTCCACTTAAAAAAATCTCAATTCCTCCAAGCTACATGCTCTAGGGACCTAAACCTTGTCACCACAATAAACAGAACATGCTAGAGGGATAGATTCCTGTCACAGAGACTTCCCATACTCTAGAACAAACTACCTATCTATATCAAACAAAGCTCTTCATTAGCACTCTTCAAGAAAAATCTTGATGATTGGATGGGAGATAGGAAATTTATCCCTGGAATAACTTATGTGGCTCTGCTCGACAGGGGCACAGGAAAATAATTTTCTTGGATGGCAAAAGCCAGGGTATCATTCTGTCTAGGCTTACATAGGCCCTAGGGCCAATAGCCTAGTACCTACCTATGAACCTATGACTAGTCCTGAACTAGCCTGACTCAGTACTTAAGAATGAAACAAGGGTTTAATGCCAACAGTTAGACCAGTTAAACAGCAGAATTCAGTGCAAGTATGCACTGGAATTACTAATATAGGCTTAAAGTCCTTTGCAAAAGCAGATACAGACTTAAAATTAATTTAAAATTTGATAAAAAAAAATGAAAACATTTATGTTTCTGTCTCTGTGCAATGGAACTTTTCATTTTATTTGCATGTTTATTTTAATTATTTTATCAATGTATGCATTAATGTATATGCATGTATGCATGCATTTTTGATTATAGGCTCGGACAAGAACCCTTTTCAGTCATGACTTGGTTGCAAAGGCAGCCTTATTACCTAATATTAATCTTTGTGCAGTTTAGATAAACAGTTACAAATATGTATTGAAAATAAAACAGGATATAAAAGCCACAAGTTACAATGGTTAAGAAAAGATCACATGATTCGAAAGGTAAAGTAATGCATGCAAGTTACACTTGTGTAATATTTACTTTTAGAAAAGGAACAGCTGAAACACCCTCAAAGGTTCCAGACCAGGACAATCCAGGGTATGAAGACCCTGTCCTACACAGATTGCCTTCAGGTCCAATCTCCCTACTCAGTCTCCTACAGGTTACTGAGATGCAGTCTATGCCTGGCATATAAGGTGACTTGGGATCCAGCCCTGATGGATCTCTTACATATCTGCAAGACAAAGAACACCAAAAATACTAGTCCAAGGACCTTAACTTTGTCTGCAACATAAACAGAACCTGCTGGAGGGACTGCTGTGTGTCTCAAAGGATCTTCACAATATGGAATAAGCTCCCCATTTACGTGAAGCAGAGTTCATCCCTGACACTGTTCAAAAGAAACCTTGATCATTGGATTGGAAATCACAACTTCAACCCCATCCTGGCCTCCATGTCTCTGAAGGATGGAGGTCAACGTAAGTAAATTAATCCCAAATTAACATACCCCCTCACACACACACACACACACACACACACACACACACACACACACACACACACACACACACACACACGCGCGCGCACACACACACACACACACACACATAACCTTTAGATATATCCTTATTAACTTACCCCAGCATGGAGGCATTCAAGGAACTTAGGGACTAAACTGGGTTGGGTTGCATGGCTAGGGTTGTAAAGACCCCAGTGGTCTTTAAATGTAATAATGTATTTTCCCTGCACCATTAAAAGAAATGTTGATTTGTACACACCTACAATGGTAAGGACAGACTAGACAGAGTACACTTATGAGCTAATGACAAGTCAAACTGCTCTCCTTGTGTAGTAAAATATTATAGTCAGAGGAATGGTAACAGAGCCAACTTTCAGTTGCACCTGTCACTTTGATATAATTAGACTAATAAAGTCAAAAAATGAAATTATATATTTCATACATTTAACTTTAACAGCATAACTGTTAACTACCTATCATAGAGTTGTAACCCTATTACAAAGTCAAAGTTAGGTTTGACTCCCTGTTTTGAGAACTGCCTTAAATAGACTACATACATATTTACACATTTGCAACAGAGATAGGTAGTCCATTTGCAGGAGAACTAATTATATAACAGAAAGTGTAAAATTGATGAAACTGATTAAATTAAAGCAGAGATACTTAGAAGTAGTTGACTTTTAATATATATTTCCCAAAGCCACTCAGCAACATTTTTGTATGCAATACAATCTGATGAACTCTTTTATTAATAATAGTGTATCTTGTTCTGTTTTAACTGTTAGTCATCCTTCAGGTTCTTTAGCAGTATACTTTAGGATTCAGAAAGATACTCACAGAGATGGTAATTAACCTATCAATGTTTTTTGTCGGGTCACAATGTGAGTCAGAGCTGATTATCAATTAACAACATGAAAAACTGGAGCTGAAACTGCAACTAATTACTAATCCTCTTCATGGCCAGAGCATCACCCATTGAGAGGGACAGAAAGACACAGTAATGACCATGTAATTTGATGAGCAAACTTGCCTAACTTAGAGGGTGTATGTTGCGCAGTGTATGCACATACACTAAGAAATGATATATTTGATTCAGTGTATGTATGTGCACTCTGTGCCTGTAGAACCCACACAAGTTACACAGATTAACACTGAAGGGCAGATTCTCACTGGCAAATCAAGGTGGCAGTAAATGTCTCCTTACATGGCACAGACCTCATTGTTTGCCACAATTTTCTACTTCTTAGGCATCAAGTTACATCTCATTCATAGCTAGCATGTTATCTGCCAATAAGCCTTCATCCCAAAAGACAGTCATAAGTGCAATATTCTCCTCTCACTCAACTTCCAGAGCGAGCTGATTGGACTCCTTGCCCCAGGAAAAGTGCATACAGCAATTCCCCTTGTCAAAAAATAGGAGACTTTCCACAGTGTTGTGGTCAATTTAATTAGTATAAACATCTCTCCTCAGGTCTCCATTGACAACAATACACGCTAGTGAGATTTACCTGCTCAGGAAAAGTGAATAAATAAACACACAAATAAATAAATAAACACCTACCTAACTCAGCAATAAGCAGTGGTGTCTCTTTTGGGTAAGTTGGATCCTCTCCATAGTACAGAGCTGGTCTCACTTCTATCTGTGCTTTAGTTTTTTACTAGTTCCATGCACTTCTCCTCTGTTCACTGTTCTAGCCCGTCATTATATTGTCATGCTCTCAGTACCTTACAGTTTATCCATGTAGAGCAACAGATCCAGTCAGAACCTGACTAGAACACATGGATCCTAAATTTGTGTTCATTCCGCTACATGTTTGTAGCAGAAAATGCATACAGAAATGAAAATGTTTTTCAAGGGATAGAACATAATTTCTTTTTTTAAAATGAGTCTTCCATGTTCAGCTGGCTAATATGGAATTTTTACTTCAGACATTTTAAATATGTCATTGTAATAAACAATGTGCAAAGGGCTGCTTACTGAACCCATGAGGAAGTCCTGTATGTTTAAGTTGAGGGGTTAGATCATAAAACTTTATAAACTGGCAAGGTGGCTGAATCATATAAAATTGACTTGACAGAAATAGGGTTAACATTACATTTAATAGCAATATTGCATAGTACACAGTGCTACAGTGAGTTATTTTGTTAGTGATAGCCATGTTCATACCAGGAACTCCAGTGCAATTTAACCCTGAGTGCCCATAATATGCAAAGAAGTGAGTAATGCCTATAATCAGAAAATCAGTTTTGGAAGGAGAGGGAAATACTTGTGTGGGCAGCAGTGGGAGTGGAATGTCAAAAGGAGTAGACTCTGCTAAACAAACTTCAAAGTAGCACAGTACTGCATTTTGTATTAATGATAGCTTAGTGTTAATAGTTATGAGAAGAAGTAGCAGAAAAGATGGCAAGGCATGTGATAATTGGTATGGAAGTTGTGAGTGGATAGATTATTGACAGGCAATGAAACAGTTAAGTGAGAAGGTTAAACATTTAGACTGTGGACTAAACCATGGATGAAAAAGTTTGTCTGTTTGGCTGCACTTGTGAGGTTCTTGAAAGAATATGACAGGTTGTTTGAGTCTAGTGAGGAGAAATGAGTGAAGACAGTGAGGAGCAGGAAACCCTTAGTAGAATTTAACCTGCAAAGATGTAGGGAGTAATAATTTGTGATCTGTTATTGCATAAGCAGTAAAAGAGCAGTAACTTTATTTTTCTTATGAAACCATTTTAGGCAGAGATCTGCAGATGTGTAGTAGAACTCTGAGTGTATTTTTGGGTCTACATTAAATGAACAAATGCTTAAAAGGTCAAATATGGCATTATCGACACCTTTTAAGTGAACATTAATTTACGCAAACATGCACATAGTCGAACACCATGTATTCAAAAAATATTGTTTGGTCAAAACCATTCCCCTAGTACCGTATATCACAGAGCCATACACAAACACAACTTCAATACCTTAATCAAGTGGGGGGCTTTGCCCTCACACCCCCCATTGTGGGGGGGCTGTGCCCTCCACACCTCCCTAACTAAATATACCAACTCTGAGATCGCTCTATGTTGGGGAAAATGGCAGTTCCCAATAACGGCCAACTTGAACAGCACATGTGCATCACAACTTCTGCAGTAACTGGCTGTGTTTTATATAACACTAACAGGTAATAAAGCGCTATGATTTGCACATTTACATCTTTTAAATGTCTAAATTGCAGAACACTTTACAATTTCACTATGTTATTCGTACTTACTGTTTAAAGAACACAGTACTGAAAGAATTATTTATATTTACAAAGCTATCATACAGCTATTCACAGCGTGAATGCCTTGACGTCAGCCAGGAGTTTCCTGAGACTTGGCCAACTATAACTTTTCAAAACTCCTCATTTAGACAT
This sequence comes from Protopterus annectens, assembly GCF_019279795.1. Classification (NCBI taxonomy): domain Eukaryota; kingdom Metazoa; phylum Chordata; order Ceratodontiformes; family Protopteridae; genus Protopterus; species Protopterus annectens. The sequence goes on from NC_056738.1 coordinate 502,198,588, forward strand.
TATGAGCTTTTGCTAAACTGAACATTTGCTTAAAAGGTGTTGATAATACCGTATTCGACATTTTAAGCGTTCGTTCATTTAATATAGACCCATATTTTCTAACAGAAATTAATAAAATGCTGACTGCAGATATATTGATTTTCCTTTCTAGGAATTAAAGACTGAAATATTCTGCAACAACTAAATATATTTCACTTGATCATTCTATACCAAAACTGTGTACATATGATCATGCCTAGTAACAAAATACAAATGAAACTATTAACCTTTCAGGGCTATAACAAGTATTCTGGTAAAATATGTATACATGCAAACAATTCAGGAACAAGGTACTGCACTTATGTACCACGTATAAGTGTTCAATAATACATTGTATGAAATTATTTAGGAATAGAATATTGCATCTCTTTCAGTGATTTTAGAACATGCATGGATGTAATGATTTAACATTTTCTTTTAATCATGCAAAACATTTAAACACGTTGTACTCAGGGTAAAGGGTAAACAGCATGTTAATGGCTTGGCTATGGTGCTTTCTACATATCCAGACTATCAGCAGGACATTTTTTAAATGCCTGTTACGGGTCAGAAGCGGCTGAAAGGCATGTAAGCCCTCCCTCAGCACAGATGGATTTACCATTATTGTGCCTTGTAAGCTCAGACTATTTCTCATAAAACAGCAGAGGATGATTTTATGGTACTAGCTAATACTGTTGGAGTGGTCAGTTCTCATACGTCTCATTGGACTCCAAAGCAGCCATGTGGGGACCAGTCATTGATTCTACAATGAAATGCTAGTCATTTATTGCACTCTTGCTTGCTATCAGTAACATGTAAATGGGCAAGCTGTGCACAATAAACCAAATGAATCATGTCAATTCAATGCACTCCTGTGTTCATGTTTAAAACTCTGAGTACTATTCCAAAGAACCTTCCAAATAAAAAGTTGTTTTACATGCTTCCCATGAGACACTGGAGATTAGTTATATGATTTCTTGCTATTTAGGAAGGTAACAAAGGCTGGACAAATTGTAGCAAACTAGTAGCAAAATGTAAGCTGAATGCAAATTTGCAGTGTATAAAAGAGTTCTATGTGCAGGTGTTTGGACAGCTACACATAATTGCAGATTCAACTTTCCCCAGGTGACAATAAAAGGCTGCAACTTTGAAAACAATCAGGACAAAAGGTGACACACATTCATGGATAATACTTTACAGAAATGTAGAATGTTACTGAGTCAGAGACTAAAGTATCAGCATGATTAAGCTTTAATGCACTCATTCACAAAAGATTGCCATTTTCTGCCATTGCTTATTGCACAGCTAAATGATTTAGTTAACATTCTGAGGCTTACTTAAGACCAGTGTTCTTACTTCAGTGTTGCCCTGATTGTTTTCGGTATAATGCCAATATGTATAATATCTTTGTTCACTGTGTAATATCATTGTATTTGTACCGGCATCTTCACCCTTTCTCTGTTTCAGTTTACTTAATTATATCAGTCTGTCTGATTATTATACAAAATAAATCCTTGGATTATACATTATTATTATACTGAGCATTCCAGCTCAGATCAAGGCTGAAAACGGTTCTTGGACAAGCTCACCTACTTGGTTGTCAAACATATAAACAAGCAAAGAAATAAATTAGATCCTTTCAGTCCAACCCTAATTTAAGTTTTCAGACCTTTAAATTAAAAATAAAGAAACCCGACAGCTGGTAGGCACTGGGTGAGCATGGACAAATAGACTCCAGCCCAGATTTTAAATAACTGGTTGCTGGCATCAATACAAAGCAAGCCAAAGCACTATTCATTCAGAGATTAGAAATAGGATAATTTTGTACCTCTCTGAAACCAATGGTAATAATGCATGTACGTTAGGGATGGTTTATTGCCTTGGTGAAAACGCTGAAGCCCATAGCACATAATCTGTTATATGGTTAACTAGTGTATAAGTTTAGTCTCTTTTTTGTTTAGCACAGCACTGACTTTATGACACAGAGAAGAGACCACTCTGTTCATTATCCTTCATTATCAGTGACTTTACATACAAACACTGTAACAGTGATGAATCTATTATTGTATCATTCTTGTACACTTTGAAATGATTCCTTGCTTTAGGCCATTGTTTCAAAGTGTTTAGTGCTGCTACCACAGCTGGTTTTATTTCATAATAATGATGTGCAACAGCTCTGAAGTTGAGCTAAATTACACCAAGACAGACATGACCCACTGCTATTTCACCACTGCACAGGCCTCACTGACATTCAAGATGGACAGCAGTATGGCTTTTATTCATTACAGGCTTGGCATAATGACTGTGGGCTTGTACTTAACCCAAACATGACTAAAGCAGTTACTGGTTATGCCCAGAGCAAACATCTAGGCACTGCCTAGGACAAACACAACTTTGAAGGACATAGCAGAAAGTTAATTGCAGAGGAAAACTGGATTATAGGACTCATTCTGTATGTGAAAAGGATTTTTACTCCCAAATCAAGACTGAAAATTGAACATGTGATGCCTTTTCCCAATTTTCTGTGTAGCTGAATGATAATAATAATAATAATAATAATAATAATAATAATAATAATAATAATAATAATAATAATGAATCTTGTTCAGTATAACAAAGAAAAAAACTTACTACGGTCTATAATAGACAGTGTAGGTTATTACTACCATTGTTTGGTGGTTATTTTACTGTGTAAATTAGTACTCAGACTAATGTTGTAGCGATTACCTTAACATGCAGCTTACTGTAAAAAAAACCCCACTGAGTAATACCTCAGGAGGTAGTCTGACTTTATACATCTAACCAAGAGAGCTCATATTAGTATTAGCAATGTATTTCAAATCAAAGAACTATAGAGCATAGAACAAGCATGGTATTATGTTTTCAAGATTATAGACACAGCTTTGCAAAATCAGAAGCATTGCCATTTCTAGGCACATGCTTTCAGGTCTACTTATGTACCCTTCCCACATACGTTCTTCCTCTTCCTCAACTCCTAAACATCTTCACTCCCTTTCTTGAATTTTTCATCCTCATCTTTTCTTTTACGTTATATCATTTATTTGTTTATTTAATTATTTATATATTCATTCACTTCGTATTTAGTTACGTATAGTGATCCAAAGACCTTTTCCAGCCATGAGGCAATTTATACAACTGAAACTACCTTAGTAACTAATAATTAATGAAAGTAAAAGTAACAATTATTTGCCTAACAAAGAAAGCTTTGAGTAAAATGCAGTAATAATAGAAGTTTTTTTTTCAGTAATGAGCACTGTGACAAAGAAAGGTGAATAAAAGCAAAGGAGCACTAAAAGCTCTTAGCATTATTCTACTAAACATTTGCTAGTGCATTCATGGCTAATCATATCTTGAAAGTTTAATTAGATAAACGGAATCTTACTCTTTTGGAATGCTTGTATACTACAGGCTTGTATTTTGGTATAATTTTGCGGGTTAGAGTTTGAATGAAGAATCATATTATATGTTAAAACAAAATGAAAAAAAAAATCAAGTTTGTATGTAATATTTATTGACTTACTTATGTATTTAGATTTTATTAACTAGCCCTACTGGCTACAGATGATTTAATGAAGGTACCGGAGGAAAAAGCTTTTAAGAGGAAAAACATTAATACCGTAAACATACACATAATGCAGTATTTATAAATTCGTTAGATAAGACAGACCACAGAGTTGCTGGTCCTAGAATGAATTAAAATGAATATTATGCACATGGTTAAAAACAGATGGAGAAAGTTTCCCCTGGTTTAAAGTGACACTTGCAAATGGCTTGTAAGAGATGGTGGAGTGTGATTATTGCCTGGAAATGTCTTATTTCTATTGAGAGGGTATTCCACAGAACAAGAGCAGTTTAGATAATGTCCTTTCCTTTCTAGCTTGTGACAAAAGTTGATCTGCTTAGAGTTAATGAGATTACATTTTAAACTTGTTATATTGTGAGTTGCAGGTTTGTTGCAAATGGAAATTTGATGGATAGCAATATTCTCCAGATGTGTGCCTATGTAAGTAAAGCTAAAGAGTACATAGATCTCTCCGGCAAGGAGAGCCAGGGGATCTTCAGAAGGGTAACATAGTGGCATTCCATTTTGGCATACAGGAGAATAATCTACTGACCCAGTTAAAGGTAACCTGAATGTTGCTTGAGGCACTTAATGTTATTAAAGAAACAGCAAGTTCCATTTCTTTGTGTACTCCTCCTACCTTACACAATTTCTCTGCTTCTCCTCTAAATCTTTGCCTCTCTCTTTAGCTATCTTCCTATCTTATACTGTCTGCATATTACTTCTCTTCTTGCATCTCATACATTCCTCGCTTTGCCACTTTTCTGACTCATCTTCTTTCAAACTATTCCTGTCTCCCCAAAAAAATATAGGGTCCTATTACATGCTTTGTAAAAAAATATACTGTTTTTTATTCATGCTTTGGAAAAAATGTTGTATACTTTGTGATTTTATCTTAGTCCTTTAAAAAAACTGTTTTCTCATGTCTGCAATTGAAATATATGTAACTGTTCTTTGAAACTTTTCTCCTCGGGCCTCCCCTGAAAAAGGGTCTTTACCCAGTCGGACTAACCCGGTTAACAAATGTCTAATAAATAAATAGATTTTAGGTATCACCATGCCCTTGGCTATGATAGCATGCTTTTATGGATGTAGCATGCTGATTTTTTATATTGCAGCTTAAAGTACATGAGGATTTTGTGGAAGAGTACAGGGGGGTGATAACCTTCTTTTTTCTGGAGGCAATACCTTTACTTATGAGATGAGCAGTATAAAATGCCCTTCTTACCACCGTGGAAACATAGTAAACAAAAGTAAAGATGCTATCAACCTGTGTGCCCAGATCTCTTACCACTGAATGCGTGCTTAGGGTATTGCTATGGATGTGGTAGTTAGCAGGAATAGCGCCCTTGTCGAAGTGGATGATAATGCATTTTTTTTGCATTACATTTAAGCCCATGTCTTTGGCACCAGTCATTAGTCTGTGTAAGCCAATCTTGCAGGATGTTGTCATCTTTAGGGGACTCAATGACCACTCCTAGTTTGCAGTCATCAGCAAATTTTGTCAGCTGCAGACCTTTAGCTTTTGCCTGTACTTTGAAGAAGTCGATTCTGAACAGTAGGGGTCCCAGAACCGATCCCTGTGGAACACCACTGGTTACGGGTTGGCTGGAGGAGGTGAAGTCCCTTATTTTGACTGTATGAGTTCTATCAGAGAACCAGTTTGCAATCTACCTGACAATACATGTGTTGATACCCAGCTGGGTGAGTTTATCAATAATGCCTGAGTGGGGGACTGTGTCAAAGGCCTTGGCTAATTCTAGGTAGGCTGTATGCACAGATTTGCCCTTGTCTAGGGCTTTGGTGACTGTCTTGAAGAAATCCACCAAGTTTAACAGGCATGATCTCCACTTGACAAAGACATACTGGGTGGGGTCGAGTGTTTGGTGATTTCCGATATTTTTGTTGATAAGGTGCATGATGATTCACTCCATGGCCTTACAGATAAGGCTGGTTCATAGGTTCATAGGTTCATAGGATGATACTAGGCTATTGGCCTGAAGGCTCTTATAGGCCTACCCAAGAGTTTTGCCCATGTTCCCTCAAAGTCAGCACCTGTTTCCCCTGTCCAGCAGAGACATAGGCAGGATTCCAGGGGTATATTTTTTGTTTCCCATCCAGCCATCCAGGTTCCTCTTAAAGAGGGCTAGAGAGGTACTCTGCTTGACATGGAGAGGAAGTCTATTCCACAGATGGGGGAGTCTTTGGGACACAAATCTATCCTGCCAACAAGTTCTGTTAATGTCACAGACCAGGTTAAGGTCTTGCGTGCAGGTTGCATGAGTGGAGTTTTTCTTATGGATATGCAGCAACTCCATCAAGGCTGGGTCTGAAATGGCCTTGTATGCCAGACACAGGTCAACCCTGCGCAGTCTGTATGAGATGGAGTAGAGGTACAGGGCTTTTATTCTATCTGTATAAGATAGGTGTTTGAGACCCTGGATTTTCCTGTTCAGGAACCTCTGAGGTCTCTCCAACTGCTGCATGTGCTTGGCAAGGTACATGCCAAAGGGGGCATTGTACTCAATAATGGGTCTGATAAGGGAGGAGTACAGGGATGTTATGACCTCCTTGTTCCTGGATGAAATACCCTTATTTATGAGGTGGGCCATGTAGAAAGCCTTCTGTACAACGGAGGCAACGTGGTGGTCAAACGTCAGGTTGCTATCAACCTGGATGCCCAAGTCCCTCATGACTGATTGCATGCTTAGTACATTGTTATTAATGTGATAATTAGTGGTAATGATGTTTTCCCCAAAGGGGATAATGATGCATTTCTTGGCATTCAGTTTGAGGCCATGCTTCTGACACCAGTCATTAGTATGGATAAGGCCCTCTTGGAGGATTTTCACATCACTAGGGGAATTTAAGACAGCACCCAGCTTGCATTCATCTGCAAATTTGGTCAGCCACAGACCACTGGTTTTGGCTTGGACCTCAGAAAAGTATATCCCAAACATTAGCGGTCCCAAGACTGATCCCTGGGGTGCACCACTCATTACGGATCTACTACTAGAGGTAGCTTCCCCTACTTTGACTGAGTGGCTTCTATCAGTGAGCCAGTTAGCTACCCATCTGGTAAAATATGGGTTGATGCCTAGCTGGGAGAGTTTATCTATTATGCCAGAGTGGGGAATAGTGTCAAAAGCTTTGGGTAGGTCAAGATAGGTGGTGTGCACCATCTTCCCCTCATCCATGGCTTTGGCAACTGTTTCAAAGGAGTTGACCAGGTTTAACAGGTATGATCTCCCCTTGACAAAATCAAACTGAGTGGGGTCAAGCATTTGGAGGTTGCCAATGTCGAAAAACAAGTGATCCCAGTGTTCGACAAAAATGAAAACCAACCGCAGAACTGCAAAGACACCAGGAACTCGGACACTATACTGAAAAAAACAGAGAAATTTATTGCACAAACACGGTTTAGCGCTTTCAACAGTATTTCACTATCTTCATCAGAACAACAATTACACATGATTCAAAGCTTATATACATTCTAAAATCCCGCCAAAAACTATTAAATAATTGAATAATTGAATGATAGTTGTAACCATAGTAACTGCCCCTGAATCCTGAACGAAGAATAAGAATTCCTATACAAAATAACATCCAGAATTCATTGAATACCTGAAACTAATGGAACCCTCAAAATGTCACAAACCTGCATAAATATTATACAAAAACTAAAGAAGAATAAAAAATAAAAACTTCATATAAAACTTCCTGAAACAACATAATGCATATGTACTTCAAATACATTATATAAGAATGCTAAAAAGATATACTAAACTAATAACAGTACTATGATAGTACGAATATAAGTGCATACATACAAAACATAGACCTAATAAGAAATAGGAATGCATCTTTGGAATAAACAAACAAATTCTCATAAAAGTTGACCAATAGCCGTATGATTTCACTATAGAGACGTATAAAACTTAATAGACATATTGTCCCAATAGTAAAGCAAAAATTAAGCCTTGACTAAAGGTTTCAGAGGGATCATTTCATTGAGCCCTGGAGGTGTGGCAGCATCCAATCTAATATGCCACCTAATCTCCTTTTGCCCACAACAGCTTTTATGTTCCCACCTCTTGGATTGGGTGAAATCACTTCCAGTATTGCAAATTTAAACATCTTACAATTAGGACTGTTGATAAGATGTCTCGACAAGGCATTGTTGACATCACACTTTCTCATGCAATAAGTGTGATCATAGATCCTATTCTTTAAACAGCGATCAGTTTTCCCGTAAAAACTCATACATGTTTGGCATACCCCAGATAAACTATATGCTTCGTCAAGCAATTGCCACTACTGAACCAAATTTTACTTTTCAAACAATTCTTCAAAACAATACTTGGGGAATCTAATATGTATCTACAGAAATTACACTGCCCACATTTTTTGGTTCCTGTTCTCTGTATCTTCATATTTTGTTGGTATTTAGATTTAATCTCAATAATTCTTTTTATATTGTTACCAGCTTTGTATACAAAGTGTGGTTTATCACTGAGTTTATTTTTTAAAGACTGGTCACTAGTCAAGATGTTCCAATTGGTTGCAATAATATTCTTCACTTGACTTGAATGCTTGCCATATTTGATAATACAAGCTTTTTTGTACTCAATATTGTCACCACCAGAATCAGTGTTGATTAACCTATCATCAACAATCAAATCTTTGACAAAACCCACCCCCAGCAGTGGTTTATATTTACGTCCCCATTCATTGCTAACATACTGGGTTATATCATTCACCATCTTACGGGGATATCCCTTGTCAATAAACAAATGCCCAATGTATTGAAGCTCATGTAACATCACGTCCCTTTCAGTCGTCATCCGGGCTGCTCGAATGCACTGTCCTTTGACAATGCCCCTTTTGGTGCTGTAAGTGTGTGCACTGGAATAGTGCAAATAACTATTACTAAATGTATCCTTCCTGTAAATACATGATTGAAATTGTTCATCCTTGGTATAGATGAAAACATCCAGATAGCTGATACCCTTGAATTCAAATTGGTGAGTGAATCTAAGATAGTCGGTGGTGCTGTTAATAAAATGCATAAATTCCAACAGCACGTCTACATCACCTTCCCACAGAATAAAGATGTCATCCAGGTACCTGACATATCTCTTGATGTAAGACATCCAAGAAGAGTGTAAAATATGTTCCATCTCCCAATCTAATAACACCATGTTGGCATAAATAGGGGCACAGGCAGTGCCCATGGCCACCAGTTCTTTGACGATAGTGCTCGCCCTCAAAATAAATGTAATTGTGGTCTAGTACAATGTCCATAAATTCCAATAACAAGGAAATTTTATCCTTTCCTAGGCCACTCAACCTGTGCATACTATTATTGAATCTATTCAACCCATCATCCTTAGGAATACAGGAAAATAAATCTTGAACGTCAATCGTGACGAATATAATATTGGGAGACCATAATTCCTTATTGAAAATGCCTAAAAATTCCCAAGAATCTTTAATGATATGATCCACTAAGTTATAAATATGTTTGAGTTGGTGGTGAATCACCTGACCAAAAGGAAATGTCTTGCTAGCACTTCCAGAAATAATCGGACGAAATGGTGGATCCTCCACTTGTTTGTGGACCTTGGGAATACCTGTGATAGTGGCCAAGATGGGGAAGTCAACCTTCAAAAATCTATACATATCCTCACTTATTCTACTTTCCACACTAAATTCTTCCAAATAGGAATCTATACGGCCATGACCAATATTAACTTCATTAATAGACACTGGTGTATATTGTGAAGAGTTGTTTAATAGATCAAAAATCTTGTTTTTGTATCTCTCCTGATCGTAAAGAACAATTCCCCCTCCCTTGTCGGCTGACATGATACGCACATTATTGTTGCAAAGTAACTGGATGGCATCCATGATGTCATTCGCAACATGTTCCTTTGGTCTTATACGCTTATGTTTGTTATAAAAGGCATATAATTGAGTATTAACCACTTTCTCAAATGATCCTAAAGTGCTACACATAGGTGGAGTAAACGTACTCCTTTTTCTCAATTCACCCGAGGGTACTCCACCAACAATATTTTGGTTGCGGAAAAATATCCCTAAATTTAGTTTCCTCAGAAACAGTATGAATTCCACCAAGGTGTCAGTCAAATCAAAGGAGAAATCTGGTATGAATTTCATACCCCTTGAACACAATTCAAAAAATTCCGGTACAACAGCTTGGTCACTATAATTGTAGATTTTAAGTTCCCCACAGCTATGTACAATGTTACATTTATTGCTCATACTTGTAGACCCCCCATCAATATTTATAGTTGTATTACTAATAGGACAAGAGACCTCGTATTGGCTAATAGTACCTAATGGAACCTTTGTTTGTTCCATACTTTCCGCCCTTTCCCCCTGCGTTCCACTGTTTTCCATTCCTCTATTCCGTCCTCTAAAAAACAGTCATCATTATTAACATACTCATTTGCCTCATAAAGAGACTCTATGGCCTGTACATTTCGAGACCTTGTTTTATATTTCCCATCATTACTACGATTCCATCTATACACTGTTCCCTTCTCATATTGCTCCAAATCCCTCTGAAGCTTTTTACACTTCCTCTCAAAAGTTTTCTTATATACATTCTCGGCATATTCATACTGTTTGTAATAAAGCTTGTCCCATTGTTCAAATAGTGCATCATTTTGGATTAATCCATCAAGTCGTTCTAACTCCTTCAAAAATACATTTAACTTGGAATCATTGCATTCTAAAATAAACAACATGAATTTTTTCCCAAATTCGTCAAACATGTCATTACATTGTTGTATATTATGCACGTTCAAATCAACCCCCATGGGTACTTTAAAGAACCGTAGTCCCATAGGGACTACACCTTGATCTAAACATTTGCGTAAATAAAGATTCTCCACCTGTAAATTCTTAACTTTCGTTAATTGGTTGCCAAAAGAATAAATAAGCTTCTTAAGAGATGGAAACTGTCCTTCCCCTCTTAAATAGGTGTTAGAAACACCCCTGTCAGTATCTTTAAAGTCCAATGATAGACGCATGAAATCGTCCAACTTGTAATGATGCCTTGGAGCAGAATCGCCCCGAGCAGGAAGACCCGAAACAATGTTTTTGACAGTACCTGTATTGGTTATATGAGTAGCCGCTCTCCCCTTCTCATCACCTGCATATGTACGAACTGGACGTTGACGCTTGGGTCTGGCACCCGAAATTAAACAGATGTCCTCATTGGAATTGTCCAAAGCGTTGAGACGCCTAGAAGTGCCATCCCGACCACTATTAGACCTCAAGGGATCCGTCGTCGGCATGTGCCTAACTGAAACCAGCGAGGATGCTCTCCTCTGTCCATTTGGTATATCGTCATCGCTAACGTTGTTCAAGGAAGAGCGGATTGACGTATTTACCGGCGGGTTAGGTTGTGCCACATTACAGTTGGTTAGATTGAGCGGTGTGAGTAGCTCCACTAAGCGAGTGATCTCACCTCGCAAGATAGTCATTTCAGAATGTATTTTGTCGATCTCGTCACGAGATACATGATTGGAAGTATTAAACACCTCAGATATAGAGTCCATAATGGCCAACAACGAAAAACAAGTGATCCCAGTGTTCGACAAAAATGAAAACCAACCGCAGAACTGCAAAGACACCAGGAACTCGGACACTATACTGAAAAAACAGAGAAATTTATTGCACAAACACGGTTTAGCGCTTTCAACAGTATTTCACTATCTTCATCAGAACAACAATTACACATGATTCAAAGCTTATATACATTCTAAAATCCCGCCAAAAACTATTAAATAATTGAATAATTGAATGATAGTTGTAACCATAGTAACTGCCCCTGAATCCTGAACGAAGAATAAGAATTCCTATACAAAATAACATCCAGAATTCATTGAATACCTGAAACTAATGGAACCCTCAAAATGTCACAAACCTGCATAAATATTATACAAAAACTAAAGAAGAATAAAAAATAAAAACTTCATATAAAACTTCCTGAAACAACATAATGCATATGTACTTCAAATACATTATATAAGAATGCTAAAAAGATATACTAAACTAATAACAGTACTATGATAGTACGAATATAAGTGCATACATACAAAACATAGACCTAATAAGAAATAGGAATGCATCTTTGGAATAAACAAACAAATTCTCATAAAAGTTGACCAATAGCCGTATGATTTCACTATAGAGACGTATAAAACTTAATAGACATATTGACCCAATAGTAAAGCAAAAAATTAAGCCTTGACTAAAGGTTTCGTAGGGATCATTTCATTGAGCCCTGGAGGTGTGGCAGCATCCAATCTAATCTGCCACCTAATCTCCTTTTCGCCCACAACAGCTTTTATGTTCCCACCTCTTGGATTGGGTGAAATCACTTCCAGTATTGCAAATTTAAACATCTTACAATTAGGACTGTTGATAAGATGTCTCGACAAGGCATTGTTGACATCACACTTTCTCATGCAATAAGTGTGATCATAGATCCTATTCTTTAAACAGCGATCAGTTTTCCCCACGTAAAAACTCATACATGTTTGGCATACCCCCAGATAAACTATATGCTTCGTCAAGCAATTGCCACTACTGAACCAAATTTTACTTTTCAAACAATTCTTCAAAACAATACTTGGGGAATCTAATATGTATCTACAGAAATTACACTGCCCACATTTTTTGGTTCCTGTTCTCTGTATCTTCATATTTTGTTGGTATTTAGATTTAATCTCAATAATTCTTTTTATATTGTTACCAGCTTTGTATACAAAGTGTGGTTTATCACTGAGTTTATTTTTTAAAGACTGGTCACTAGTCAAGATGTTCCAATTGGTTGCAATAATATTCTTCACTTGACTTGAATGCTTGCCATATTTGATAATACAAGCTTTTTTGTACTCAATATTGTCACCACCAGAATCAGTGTTGATTAACCTATCATCAACAATCAAATCTTTGACAAAACCCACCCCAGCAGTGGTTTATATTTACGTCCCCATTCATTGCTAACATACTGGGTTATATCATTCACCATCTTACGGGATATCCCTTGTCAATAAACAAATGCCCAATGTATTGAAGCTCATGTAACATCACGTCCCTTTCAGTCGTCATCCGGGCTGCTCGAATGCACTGTCCTTTGACAATGCCTTTTGGTGCTGTAAGTGTGTGCACTGGAATAGTGCAAATAACTATTACTAAATGTATCCTTCCTGTAAATACATGATTGAAATTGTTCATCCTTGGTATAGATGAAAACATCCAGATAGCTGATACCCTTGAATTCAAATTGGTGAGTGAATCTAAGATAGTCGGTGGTGCTGTTAATAAAATGCATAAATTCCAACAGCACGTCTACATCACCTTCCCACAGAATAAAGATGTCATCCAGGTACCTGACATATCTCTTGATGTAAGACATCCAAGAAGAGTGTAAAATATGTTCCATCTCCCAATCTAATAACACCATGTTGGCATAAATAGGGGCACAGGCAGTGCCCATGGCCACCCCAGTTCTTTGACGATAGTGCTCGCCCTCAAAATAAATGTAATTGTGGTCTAGTACAATGTCCATAAATTCCAATAACAAGGAAATTTTATCCTTTCCTAGGCCACTCAACCTGTGCATACTATTATTGAATCTATTCAACCCATCATCCTTAGGAATACAGGAAAATAAATCTTGAACGTCAATCGTGACGAATATAATATTGGGAGACCATAATTCCTTATTGAAAATGCCTAAAAATTCCCAAGAATCTTTAATGATATGATCCACTAAGTTATAAATATGTTTGAGTTGGTGGTGAATCACCTGACCAAAAGGAAATGTCTTGCTAGCACTTCCAGAAATAATCGGACGAAATGGTGGATCCTCCACTTGTTTGTGGACCTTGGGAATACCTGTGATAGTGGCCAAGATGGGGAAGTCAACCTTCAAAAATCTATGTTTTGTATGTATGCACTTATATTCGTACTATCATAGTACTGTTATTAGTTTAGTATATCTTTTTAGCATTCTTATATAATGTATTTGAAGTACATATGCATTATGTTGTTTCAGGAAGTTTTATATGAAGTTTTTATTTTTTATTCTTCTTTAGTTTTTGTATAATATTTATGCAGGTTTGTGACATTTTGAGGGTTCCATTAGTTTCAGGTATTCAATGAATTCTGGATGTTATTTTGTATAGGAATTCTTATTCTTCGTTCAGGATTCAGGGGCAGTTACTATGGTTACAACTATCATTCAATTATTCAATTATTTAATAGTTTTTGGCGGGATTTTAGAATGTATATAAGCTTTGAATCATGTGTAATTGTTGTTCTGATGAAGATAGTGAAATACTGTTGAAAGCGCTAAACCGTGTTTGTGCAATAAATTTCTCTGTTTTTTCAGTATAGTGTCCGAGTTCCTGGTGTCTTTGCAGTTCTGCGGTTGGTTTTCATTCAGGTTGCCAATGTCCTTGTTTATAAATTCCATGATAATGCATTCCTTGGCCTTGCAGATCAGGCTAATTAGGCGGATGGGTCTATAATTGCCTGGGTCAGTGGTCGCTCCACCTTTGTGTAGAGGGATGACAGTGGCTGTTCTCCATTCAGCTGAGATGAAGCCGGTGCTCAGGCTTTGGTTGAATAAGGTGTCTAATTGACCTGACAGCTCATGCCTGAGTTCATGTAGGATACAGCCAGGGATGTTGTCAGGTCCCATGGAGACTATATTTTTTTCCTTTGAGATGGCATTAAGGACCTGCTCCCTGGTGATGAGGGGAGGGGGGCAGGTGCTGGGGATGTCCTGGTTTACTGATGGGGGGATAGGGAGTGACATTTTCAGTGAACCTGTCTGCCAGCAGGTTGGCTATATCTATGGCATTTGTATATGTAGTCAGGCTAATGGGTCTATAGTTCCTGGGGTCAGTGGATGCACCCCACTTTGTGCAAGGGGATGACAGTGGCTGTTTTCCATTTTGCTGGGATGAAGCCAGTGCTTAGGCTTTGATTGAAAAGAGTACCCAGTGGGATTGCTAATTCCTGTTATAACCCATGTAGAAAACAGTTTAGGAAGTTATCTGGTCCCATAGAGGCTGTATTTTTGGCCTTGGAGAGGGCATTTAAGACCTGCTCTTTTGAGATACTATGAGGGGGACAGGTGGTAGGGATGCTTTGGGGTATGTGTGGTGGTGACAGGGAAGTGAAGTTTTCACTGAACCTGTCAGCCAGCAGGTTTGCTATATCCACGAGTTCTGTATATGTAGTATTATTAACTACAAGTTCCACACAAATCTGGGTCTTTCATTTGAGGTTATGGATGTAGCTAAAGAATGCCTTATGGTTGCCCTTAGTTAGGGAAGCTAATCTGGGTTCATAGTTAGCTTTGGAGGACTTCACTATTTTGGGACTGTTCCTTCCTACTGTTAGACAGCAATTTCTTTCTCCTATTGTACAGCCTGTTGATGGCAGATGCCCACCAGGCAGCTATGTTCTTCCTTGAAGATCTTGCTTTGCTCCTATCAAATATGGCACTCAGTACAATTGTAGAGATGGTCATATAAAGCACTGATGTATCATCAGTGGGGAAGGGCTATGAAGCTATTTATGCTGTCTCGTAAGATGTTGTAATTGGTCTGGAGAAGTTTTTCAGTCTAGTTGTTGCTGGGGGTTGGGGTCTGGTGTTATAGTTACTTCTAGTGAGACTGATATGTGGTCAGATCTGACCAGGGAGGGCCACACACTTGGGGTGGTACAACAGTTTCCCATGTTGGTCAGCACCAGATCCAGGATGTTTAAGTCCCTTGTGGGGGTGTTAACCAGCAGGTCCAGGGCACTGCAGTTTACAAAGTCCAATAACCTATGGGCAAGTGAGTTAAAATATGTAAAATTTACCCAGTCAATGGACGGGTAATTAAAGCCACCCAAAACTGAGGTGCTTGGTTGTATCTTGATAGACTCAAGTAGATCCAGGAAGGTTGACTGGATGTCCTGATTCATGGAGGGGGTCCTATAGTTGGCAATAACTTGAAGAGAGGTCTTATCAACAGCCAATTGCAATTGAAGTAATTCAAGGGAACTTTCCTGTTTAACCAATCTAAGGGTGTATTTATCTTTAATAAATATTGATACACCACCTCCTTTAGTTTTCATGTCTTCAGTTTGTGGTCTGAACATGTGGAAGGAAATGCCACCTGGTATGGTTGGGGTACTCTCCACAGCCTTAAACCAGGTATCTGTGACTGCACAAATGTCAGCATCTTCCAAGGTAAGGACTGCTTCCAGTGAGTGCAGTTTCAGGTTTAGACTCCTAGCATTTAGCAGCATAACCTTGAGGTTGTTTTTAGAGGGTGTTTTTACATTGGCAATTTTGTTCTTGTGAAATTGCCTAAAAAAGGCACCATGAGGGTGGCAAGAGCCTTGGCAAGTAACCGAAATCCCAGGGGTGACAGATGAAGACCATCTCTGGCACAGCATCAAGGTCTGTCGTCCATGTCCTCCCAGGCTGACAGATACTGGATCCCCTTAGAATGACACCAGAAACTAAGCCAATTGTTGAAGTCAATCATTTTTATTCTTATTGTGGCATCATTCTAGGCAAAGGTAAAATTCCACTTAAGGCTAGGGACATACCTGCCTGAGACACATAATCAGAGATCTTAGTCATGTCTCTCTTCATATAGTCCGGTGAGGTATGTCTCAAGTCATTCACACCAACATAGACTATGATGGAGTCATAACAGTACCTCATGTTGAGGCACTTGAGTGTGTGAGTGATGTGGTGGATCCTGGCACCTGACAGCTGACTGTGACATTTTCCTTATCCACCCCGGTGAGAAGGACATCTTTGTGTCGCACAGTGAAGTTGCCTATGACTAAGATGTTAGGTTTTGTGTTTTGCATTAGGGGCTTGTCTGGTGAGACACTAGTATGTGAGATATAAGGCGTACTATGCTCTGCAGGGAATGTATTATGTGAAGCGTCCTTGTGTTTGTATTTGGGAGGTCTCTGATGTTTAGATAAGCTTCTAGTAAGGACCTCCGCATAAGTAGGGTTATGTGTTGTTGGTTTGGTTCATGCTGATGGTGAGGTGTCAAACATACTGACTGGTGAGTGAGAGAGCCTGGATTCTAGGTTCTTAATATAGATGCATCTCACATATTGAATTTGTATGAACTAGAAGAAGTTGGTTGTCAGTGTACATAAGGCAATTGCAACATTGCCTCAGGATGCCCATGTCGACCAGGCTGGCTGGAGAAACTGTGGGAAATTGCCAGCCTGTAATGCATGGTAAATTAATGTGATTAGAAATGCAGAAAGGATAGGAAGGGCCAGGTAATGCAGATGGACAGGAAAAGAGGTGCAATAAGGAAGGTTTGGTGGCTGAGACATGTGTTGGTACTTTAGAAGTTTATTTTTATTTATTTATTTTACATTTGTTGAACTGGGATAGCCCAACTGGATACACATCCATTTTCAGTGGAGGCCCGGGTAGAAAAGCTCCAAGATAATAATACACACTGAACATTTAGTAAATGCTAGTTTCAAGCAGATTGCAGTCATAAGCAATACCAGCATTTAGCACATATAGTACAGACTTATTATAAAAACACACTACAAAACATAACATTATTTTCAAAGTTATATACATAACATTACATTCAGATTTAGGACACATTGAGCAGCAGTTATACAATTGACCCTTCCTGAAATGGTGTGGTAGAAAAAGGTTAGAAGTAGTTGAAGGTAAGGCACCTAAGTAATAGAGAGGTCACTAGTCGGGGTTAGTGCAAGGACATAACCAATGAGTTTTGAAGTATTTCTTGAGTTTGTTTTTGAATCGAGTTAGTGATGGGTCAAGTCAGCTGGGAGTCTGTTCCATGTTTTTCCAACAGAGTTGGCAAACAGAGAGTCCCCAGCTGAGTAGTTGAATTTGTATGTCTGAACTAGGAGTCTAGTGGATTATCGCTTTGCCTGTGTGCTGGTGTAGGGGCTGATAATATTGTTTAGTGCAGATGTATTTTCTGGTTGGTAAAGAACTTTATGTGCCACTATTAGCTGGTTGAACTGCAGTAGGCCAGGCAGTTCAAGCCATCCCAGGCAGTTTAGGTTGTGACAGTGGTGTGTCCGGTAGGCTGTGCCAGTAGCAAATCTGGCAATGTGGTTATAGCAGGATGATAGTTTATTAAGATCTGTTTTGTTTAAGATGGAGAATAGAGGTGAGGTGTAGAGAAGAGTTGATAGTAGATGGGAATGGGCAATTGCAGTTCTAGCAAGTGGGGTAAGGGAAGGTTTGATTCTATAAAGAGAGCCAAGTTTTTATTAATGGTTTTGATTATTTGATTGATATGTGCATCAAACTTCAGGTTGTTATCAAGTATGACACCCAGTAGTTTAGTTTGGGCTTATGGGGAGATGATAGTGCCATTTTTAGCAGTTATGTTGAAGGATGGCAGGAGGGTCCTGTATATGGGGGGAGAAGAGGAGCAGCTTAGTTTTGTTGGGGTTTAGGATCAGATGTTGATTGGACAGCCATTTTTCCACTGTATTAAAGGTATTTTGGGTTAATGTGAATAAAGTAGCTGGTGAGGTGTCAGAACAAATCAAGGTGGAGTCATCTGCATATTGAATGCAGGTAGCATCTGGGATGACTGAATGAAGGTCGTTGATAAAGATGGAGAAGAAAAGGGATCCTAGTATTGAGCCCTGGGGGAGTCCTAATGTGAAGTGTAGGTGAGATGATAGCTTGTCCTGCCATAGGACTGCCTGTTGCCTGCCCTGCAGGTAGGATTGAAACCATTGGAGTGCATGGTTGTTTAAGGAGAAGGCCTTCAAGGTATTTATAAGCATTTTGTAGTCAACCATCTCAAAAGCCTTGGATATATCTAAAAAGAGTGCTGAGGATAGTTTGTTATTATTGTGGTTGTGGTTAATGAAATTAGAGAAAGAGAGGCGGGCAGAAGTAGTACTGTGGTGAGGCTTAAAGTTGGACAACAGCTTGTTCTGTGTGAGGTAGTGCATGAGCTGTATGTGTACACACTTCTCCATAATTTTAGCTAGAGGTGATAGAATAGCTATGGGTCTAAAATTTGACAGCTCAGTGGAACTGCCTCCTTTATGGAGAGGTATGACATGGAAGATTTTCCATATAGTGGGTACAGTAGCTTCAGATATAGCTCTGTTGATCAAGATTGAGATGGGGTTTGCTATGGTATAAGCAGCCTTTTGCAGGTAGTCTGCTGGGAGGAGGTCGGCAGCCAGGGTGGTGGGTCTTAGTTTCTTAAGTAGGGCATGAATAAGTTGAGTAGGAACAGGTTGGAAGGTAAAGTGTGTTTGAGTACTGGGTGTGGCTGCATTAGAATTAGAGCCATTGGGAGAGAGTTGGCTGGCTAGAGACTTGATAGTCTCTGTGAAGAAGCTGCTGAAGTTATTAGCAATGTCTACTGGGGATTTTTGTTGGGAAGCTGAGGGGGGTGGAGTGGCGGTTTGGCCTGGGTGGAGTGGTTTGTTTATTCCTGCCCAGAACTTTTGAGGTTTGTTTTGGTGTTTTTGCAGTAGATGGTAGTAGTAGTTCTTTTTGTCTAAGGTTATGAATTTGGTGTCATTCCATAGCTGTCTGAATCTTAGTTGATCAAGTGGGGCTTCTGTTTTTCGCTTGGTGGCCCATCCTTTGTTTCAGAGTGAAATTTTGGTTTTGGTATCTTTAGAAAGCCATGGTGCAATATTAACTTTGGTTCTAATAGAGTGGCTGGGAGCATGGGAGTTAAGAATAACAAGGAATTTGGTGTTAAAGTATGCTACTGCTTCATCTAGGGGGAGATGTTTTAGTGCTGACCAGTTGCATGCCTTAAGTTCATTTTGAAACTTGGTGAGAATACAATTCTTGTTGTTTCTTAATGTTCTATAAGTGGGTTGGTAGAAGCAGTCTACTTTGAGCTTGATTACATAGGTGAGACAATGGTCACTTAGGTCATTAGGCAAAGTGCCTGATTTATAGGATTGAAGATGGGTATTGATGAGTATCCAGTCTAGGGTACTTTCCTTGTTAATGGGTTTTCCTGTCCTGGTGGGGCAGGTTATGATTTCAGTAAATCCATAGAGGATTATGTGGGTTGTGGGGGTTTCATAAGAGCAAGTGTTCCAGTCAATGTTGAAATCCCCAAGAACAATTGTTTCTTGGGGGTAGTTATTGGATAACCAATATAAGAAGTCTTCTAAGGTGTCTGTCCTCCCTGAGGGAATGTAGACACAGACAATGTTTACATTTTTGTTTTTTATTAATTTGTAGTTTTGCGATAAGAATTTCAACAATATTGAACTGGGTTATATTGAAATTTCCACCTGACCATGAAGCACAATTGTGAGAGCTCCCCAGTGGAGAACAAGCAGTGTACTAAGGGAAAAATTAACAGATAAGAAGTTTGTGTCCATAACCACTAATGGTAACTACCTCTGTGTGGCCATAACGGTGTTTATGTAGCAAACAAGAGCAAATTGTTTTACACAAATTAACCAACAGAAAAGCTCAAAACTGAGCCAAGTTCCAGTGACCTCCACTCAGATGAGTTCTAACTGCACACTCCTGCAGCAAGGGTGCAGGGGGAACCCTCTCCAACAAACGATACCTGGTTTAGTGCTCAATTTATACAAACAGAACTAGATTCAGCAGGTCTGAATCTAGTCTATGCTACAGCAAACAAAGAGCAACAATTCAGTAAAAACAGTTTAAATAAGCAGTGATATGGTAAAAATACAGTTCAAAAGTGTGAAATACAATGAAAAGTTGTACTTAACATTTGTAGACATCACCAGGTGTCTTGGCTTGATCAGGTGAACACAGTAGAGCAGTATCTGGTCACCAAACACGTGACTGTCTAGTTATTTAGAAGAGTTATTTCATGATAAGGGTTCATTTTGAGGAAGTGACTATACTTTCTTCAAATGCCATCTCATCTCTGAGATCTCTCAAGTTGAATGATATCTTTAGACAAATACATGCCAATAGGTACATTATATTCAATCGTGGGTCTAATGAGAAACAAGTAAAGGAGAATTAAGACTTCCGTGGATCTAGTGGAGATGTCTTTGGAAATTAAATGAGGCAGACAGAAGGCATGATGGTCAAACAATATGGGATTATCAATAAAAGTCCTACATCCCTTATGACAGTGTCTGATTGGATGGGGTTTGTCACCTATATGGTATATATGGTATATGAAAATGATTTATTTACCAAAAGGAGTTATACTACATTTTTTTCACATTTAATTTAAGATGAGTGTCCCTGTACCCATTGTTAGCATGGTGTACCATGTGCTGAAGTAATTGTGAGTTTGTGGAAGATCAAATACCACCACCCAATTTACAGTCATTTGCAAATTTAGAGAGCCATAGGTCAGGAGTGTTGGCCTGACGGTCTGAGAAATAAATGCTAAATAAGAAAGGCCTCAACACCCAGGCCTGTGATATATCATTGGTAAAGTTTTTTGCTTTAGTAGTGACACCTACAACTCTAATTATTAGGACTCTCTCAGACAACCAGTTAACTATCAACCACATGACATAAGGATTTATATTGAGATTTACAAGTCTGCCAATAATGCTTGCCTGGGGAATAGTGTCAAAGGCCTCGGCCAAGTCCAGAGATGCTGTATGTGCAGCATAACTGACAGCCATTGCTTTGGTTACATTTTCAAAGAAATTAATTTGGTTAAAGACGTTATACCTTCCTTTGACAAAACCAAATTGATGAGAGTACAAGGTTAAGAGATTTTCAAAGACAAGTAAATGAGGTCTAAGAAAATATACAAAATAGCCCTATATATAAGCTAGTGAGACTAATAGGTCTATAGTTACCAGGGCACTGTGTTTAAGTTTTTGTGGTACATGTATATGGCATTTTATATAATAAATTTCACTTGAAGTAATGTAATACTGCTCAAATATGAATATTTAACAATATGCTGCATTGTGATTTCTTGACTCTGTATTTTCTATTTCTCTATTATCTTAATTAGATGGTTGAAGAAGTCACAATTATCGACAATTATATATTACCCTTAATGAGAAAAACTGGGATCAGCAATATCCTCTGCGAGATATAGCAGTCCCTCAAAATTGTTATGATGATATTGCAGAAGAGGTTTAGATTCCTAGAAAGAGTATTTCTGATGCCATTTGACTTGCTGATGTGCAGTAAATCTATCAGTATTAGTCGGAGAATGCCCTGTATGCTAGATATAGGTCACATTTTAGAAATCTATAGGATACCGAGTTTAGTGACAGGCTCTGAGTCATTCCACGTAGGACATGTTGTTTAGGCCTTGTATCCTTTTAATAAGGTATCTCTGTGGACTTTCCAGTTGCTGCACGTGTCTGGACAGATACATGGCAGAGAAGGCATTATACTCAATGACTGGCCTAATGAGGGCAGAGAAGAGGTGAACAATGACATCCCTAGATCTAGACACAATCCCTTTTTTTATAAGCTGCGCAATATAGAAGGACTTTCTTACAACAATGGACACATGTTCATCAAAAGTTAGGTCACTGTCCATATAAGTTCTCAAATTGTGAACAACTGGGTCAAATATTTTGCGTGTATTATCAGTGTGGTAGTTTCAGTCTATAATTTTGGCACCACTTATTTATTTGAGATAAATCTTCCTGCAGGATGGGTAAACCATTTAGGGAATCAATGACTGCTCCTAGGTTGCAGTCAAAGGTAAGTCAGCAAGAGCCCTTTGGTACTGGTTAGACTTCAGAAAAGTAGATACCAAGCAGGAGTGGTACCAGTACACAACTCTGGGGGCCTCTACTCATAACTGGCCTATTTGTGGAGGTAGCTTCCCTCTATTTTGATTTCCTATGTCCTATCTGTGAACCAATTGGCAATCCAGTGGGTGACATAGGGGTTTGTTCCCAGTTTATTTTGTTTTTGTACTATGCCTGAGTGGGGAATAGTGTGAAAAGCTTTGGCCAGGTCAAAGTATGCGATGTGTAATGTTTTACCTTCATCCATTGCTTTGGTGACTTTTTCAAATATTCCTCCTGGTTAAGTAAGCATGACCTGACCTTGACAAATCCAAACTGAGATGGGTCCACTGTTTGGACAGTTCCCTGTGTCCTGATTGGTTAATTCCATGATTATTCTTTCCATTGCTTTCCATGGCTTTGCATATAAGGCTGGTCAGACATACCAATCTGTAACTGCCTGGGTCTGTGGAAGGTCCTTCCTTATACAGGGGAATCACTGTAGCTGTTCTTCATTCACTTGGTACAAAACCTACATGGAGGCTGAGATTAACCAGGGTATTATTTGATGTTTAGTTTATACAAAAATGCCTGTTTTTTTTTAATTATCCATTTTATTTCCTTCTTTTATTTTTGTATTATTTTTGGCTAAGTGTTTTGACTTCAGTAACCAGTTATTTGTAATCCTTACTCTAACCTTATCAAAATCACCAAAACCATCTTTGCAGACTGAATTACATTCCCAGGAGTCCTCCCTGTTCCAATATATTACTTCAGAGGATTTCCAGTTTCTAGAAATGCATCTTTTAGTGAAAGTATAAGTGACAACAAATGCATGTTCAGTTCAATTTCTAATTTCATACTAACTTAATAAGATTAGGGAAGCATCCATATTTACCTTCTAAAGTCACAGGTACCTCCAAATCTCTCTCAATTCATTTTTAAATCATTCTAGTTTTTCACATGGACAAGATATAGGACTCCAATTTCCTCTTTCTGTAGAACTGCATCTCCAAAATTTAGGGTGTAAAGGGTTAAAATGAAATTGCATGTGTTCTAGAAGGTTAGTGTATGTGTGTGTGTGTGTGTGTGTGTGTGTGTGTGTGTGTGTGTGTGTGTGTGTGTGTGTGTGTGTGTGTGTCCAAAAAGGTTAGTGTAGGTGCTGCAACAGCATAAGTGATAACATGGAAAAGTATAGAATGTTAAGTTTCATTTTCTGAGCCTGAGGCAGGATTCTTTCTAAATCACATGGTAAAAAGAAACTTATTCCATATGAATTTAGAAATGTAGATAAGAAGCTGCAAATCTATTTTTATTAAACTTGACATATTTCTATTAGATATTTAGTAATGGTGAAGAATAAATTGTATCGTGAACTGATTGGTTAGCGTTTTTCTTTTCAATGCTAAAAGTGGTATGATTGAAAAATTTTATTACTTTGTTAAAGTTTTCCTATTAAAAAGATTATGAATTCTTTTGTTTGTGGGGATATGACTTTCTGAGTACTTTCTCCCATATGTTTGTGTAATTTATTTTAAGAAATTATATTTTATTTTGCCAATGACTAAAGTTTATTTTATTATGGTTAAACCCGAACAAGGGCTTCTCTCTAAAATACATATTCTGTAATCTGCTCAGAGTAATTCCAGCAAAAATATATAAAATAATCTAGATTTGTCATGTACCCAAGGAAACAGATGAAGTGAATATCAGGCATACAAACCTGTATCAGTATGTAATTATTCCGCACAGGCCTTCATAAGGCCTCCCAGCAGGACCTATGTAATTATTTGGTTCCCTATAAATTGTGTCTTCTGGGTAGTCTTGCTTGCACCTTCTTGCTAGGTTCTATCAATAAAACAAAACCTCCAGCCATGAGGTTCTGTGGGTATGGTTAGCTGTTTTGTTATCTTCTATTTATTTATCGTCTGAAAGCAATGGAGAATGTCTCCCTTCCTTAAGGTGTAACTTCCTTTTTATTAATCAAATGACTTATACCCCATAGGCGTGTCTAGAAGATCGCATTATCTAAGCTCCAAAATACAATTCAATCTTGCTAGGTAGTCTTTTTGCTACAACTGCTCACTGGGGTGTATTTCCAAAAATCAATGTATCATGACAAATCTGACACCCATCTGTTATTGTAGTTCTCATTTTTCTAGTTTCCTATCCCTTAAACAGACCATCAAGCCTTTCCTTTGCCACTTGATAAATCAATTTCTTTTCTTTGCAGAGATACCCAACTAATTCTACCTAGAAGGTAAGGGTTGGGTGGCAAAGGTGGTACCATTATATGCTATAAAAGGCAGGGTTTTGTTTTTTGTTTATATACTTAACTCCCTCCCCATGACAAAAATGTGATTGCTGGAAGCCCTTGCTCAGGAATGTTCACGCATGTTTTTTACATAGTTTAACTCCTGGAACTACAGCAAGTCACTAGTACAAGCGATTTCTTCACAGTCCCACATGTGGAGCCCTCTTAAGTTTGGTAAGCTGCCAGTTCTCACTTTTATTACTGTTTATCCCAGATCAAGACCTCCACCAGCTGGACTAGTTCACATTGCTTTGAGTAATGGTAAACCCTAGGTCATTGGGTCCTGTCTTACCCAAAGTGCACTCTTAACCTGATGGTGGTTTTTAGGCTCCTTATTTTAATGAAAAGGGCCATAATTGCTAACCTAAAATTTTATATATATATATATATATATATATATATATATATATATATATATATATATATAAAAATATATATATATATATATATATATATATATATATATATATATATATATATATATGTATATATATTATGAAAATACAGGAGAAAAAGTTCCCCTTGACCATCCAATCTGGAGGCTGCCCTCCCCCGCAGGTTGCTTATATATATATATATATTAACACTGAGATTGTGTTCATCTTGGTAAATCTCTTTTTGATTTGCTAAGTACACCTCAACATCATCATAAAAAAAAGAGATTTTAAGCTGCTCATAAATAACCCAGAAATCTGATACTCTGAAGAGTCTGGCCATCAGTTCTAGATATAAATCAAATAAAATAGGAGAGAGTAGACAGTCTTCTTCATGCCATGACCAAGTTTAAAAGAGACCAGGATGCAGCCTATATAGACAGGCAGGCAACAAAAATACCCAGAAAATCGTCAGTAATAGGGACAACAAACTTATGGATAATGTCCATCAGCAAAGAGATGATATATACTAAAAGGCTACTTATATGTTTAATTCAGAGACATTTGAATAATCAAACCATTTTAGTTTATAAATATTTCAAAGTCACCTTATAACATGTTAGTTAAACAAGATAGAACTTCCACTAATAAGACTGGAGCATGTTCTACAGATGCCCCTAACATTAGGAATTTTAGAATCAATCAACCTATGCAGAAAGAGATTTGTGAGGATTTTATGATGTGATCATTTGAGGATTTTATGATGTGGTCATTTTCTTCTCGGTCTGGATTCATCATTTATGGGACTCGACTACATAACTGTTGATATATAAATGCAGCTAGTATTCTGAGATTGCCTAACTTTAAAGACTATGTGAATATTCAGATTGTATTCAGTGCTGACACCAGTAGTAAGAAATTATTATCCTCTTGCATCGATCGCCGTATACGTTAAGCATGAGATGTATACAATGCACTGTGCACATACTATGATGTATATACTGAATCTGAATTGATAACAAAAGGATTGATACCATTAAATCAGCAGTCAACAATGATCAAAAAGAGAATAAGCCAATAATCATGATGATAGCGTATATACCATCACTGAAGACTTGTTTCACTGCAGAAAACTAGGACACGCCATAAAACCATGTTATGGTCTAGTGGATTCAAAGCTTTATTAACACTTTCTTGTGTTGCTTCTGGGGTATACTTTGGCTTCTGTAGCAGTGTGGCCTCTTATGAGATCCTTCTTTTCCACACCAAAATGTGCATTTAAGCATTCTTCCAAGACACCTAGAATTGTCCACCCCCCCCCAATCTGGATTCACCAGGCCCCCCCCCCCCCGGTGGGGAAGTGGGTTGAAGAACCACAGATGCTACTTTCAGATAGAGGTTTTAAGTGTAAAAGTTTGAGCCTAAACCCTCCTTTTGAATGATGGCATCTTCTTAGGCTGGGTGGATAATTTGGTTTGGTCAATAAAGGGGTCTATATTATGTGATCGAACTTTTAAAAGTTTGAACCTCATATGGTCGACACCATATGATTTAACTTTAGTTAGGGATTTATCCTGCTACACAACTGGTTAGGCTGCATTCAGGGTACACTATACAGTTATTAACATGGTGGCTTGCTGTTAACTTTAATGTGGAGCACAGGGGATATCATCTGCATTGGCAGTGTGTGTGCCTGGAAAACAGCCCTTAATGAAGCAGCCTCCTCAGACAGTACAACAATATAATCAATGATTTAATAATGAATTCAATAATATTCCCTAATAATGGGCGATTTCAACTACCCCACCATTAACTGGGAAAACTACTCATGTACCAACTCCTTTGCTCAACGCTTTCAAGAATTCATAAACTCCAATGCCTTGGATCAACTTATGCACACCCCCACCAGGGAAAATAATATCCTAGACCTAGTCATTACCAGCATGAGTGATCGGTGTTCCACACCTGAAGTCAACTCCTCGTTGGTCAGATCAGACCATAAGCTTATCACCATAGATATCGACATCCCACCCCCACCCCCCCATTAAGGAAACCACTGTAAACAATTTCTCGAAAGCCAAATTCATGCTTCTTAAGACAGAAGTGGTAAACTTCATGACACCCATGCAGATAGACAATGCAGTTACAACTGTCGAATCTTACAAATGCACTCTATATGCACTTACATGAGTGCATGGATCATGCTATCCCTAGCAGAACCAAAATGCTATCTTCCAAAAAAAAGGAAGCCAATCTGGTGGTCCCCTGCTATAAACAAACTATACAACAGAAGGAAAAAAATGTTTCAAAAGAGAGTAAAATCCCATGAGTTGAAGAGCTCCCTAGTCAGCCTCAGCAAGAAGCTGAGATCCCTCATAAAATCCTCCAAAGCCAGCTATGTAAACAAGATTGCTACTGGCTCTAAGGACAATCACAAAGCATTCTACAGCTATGTCATGAATTTCAGTGGCAACACCCAGATCTGCTCTGAATTTCAGCACAATGGCACGACGATAATGGAACCATCTTATATCGTCAACATCCTGGCTGATAGGTTCAGTGTCAATGTTACCCTCCAAAGGGCCCATATCCATACCGGAAGAATACAGTGCCCCTGCAATCACAACTGAGCAGGCAAAAACTGCACTCTCCAAAGCCAAGAACACAGCATCCATGGGACTGGACAACATCCCAGGCTGCGTTCTACATGAACTTCAAGACAAACTGGCCCCCCACCTAAGCACCATGTTCAACCACAGCTTCATGTCAAGCTTTGTACCAGCTGAATGGTGCACAGCAACAGTTATACCACTCCACAAAGGGGGTGCCACCATAGACCCCCGAAACTATTGCCCTATTAGCCTGACGAGCCTGGTCTGCAAAGCCATGGAATGTATCATCACAGAACTCATAAATAAAGACATTGGTAACCTCCAGACACTGGACCCCACCTAGTTTAGGTTTGTGAAGGGCCGATCATGCCTTTTGAACCTGATTGACTTCTTTGAAACAGTCACCAAAGCCGTAGACGAGGGAGAGGCAGTTCATACACCCTATCTTGACCTCACCAAGGGTTTTGACACCATCCCCCATTCTGGAATCATAGATAAACTCACTAGACTGGGTATAAATCCATACACCACAAGATGGGTTGCCAATTGGTTCACCAACAGAACACACACTGTAAAAATTGCAGACTCCAAATCTGACTTTAAACCTGTGACAAGTGCAGTACCATAGGGTTCCAGCCTGGGTCCTCTCCTGTTTGGTTTCTACTTCTCTGAGGTACAGGCTAACACAGAGGGCCTCTGGCTGATGAAGTTTGCAGATGACTGCAAACTAGGTGCCATAGTTGAGTCCCTGAATGACGTGGACATACTACAGAAGGGCCTCATCAAGACTGATGCCTGGTGTCAGAGCCACGGCCTCAAGCTCAATGTCAAAAAATGCATTGTTATCCCCTTTGGTAAGAATTCGGTACCCATAAACAACCACATAGGCTGCAGTCCTCTTAACGCTGAAAGTGTGATAAGAGACCTTGGGACTCAGGTGGAAATAATCTCTCCTTTGATAATCACATTGCCACATAGTCAGGATATCCTTCTACGTGGTGCACCTCATCACGAAAGGGTTCTCATCCAGGAAAAAAGAGGTCAGTATTCCCTCTACTTGGCTCTCATTAGACCCATTATTGAGTACAATGCCCCTTTTGGAATGTACCTCACAAGACATCTGCAACAGCTGGAAAGCCCACAAAAATACCTCACAAAGAGTATTACGGGGCTCAAACAGATGCCCTATGCTGACCGATTCAAAAAACTCTAGCTTTACTCTGTAGCATATCGCCTACTCCAAGGCGATCTCTGCCTGACATACAAAGCTATGTCATTCCCAGAGCTGTTGGACATGCTACACCTAAGGAAATCCAATTCCCACAGAGAAACATGCTCCAGGGACCAAAACCTCACCACAAAAAACAGAACATGCTGGAGGGATAGATTCCTGTCCCAGACACCTCCCATACTCTGTAACAAGTTACCTATCTATGTCAAGCAGAGTTCCTCACTGGCACTCTTCAAGAAAAATCTTGATGAGTGTATGGGAAATAGGAACTGCGGTGGTGGTGCTGCAGTAGCGTTGTCGCCTCACAGTTAGACGTTGCCCATTCGATTCTCAGTTAGAGCGTCTTCTGTGTAGTGACATGCGTGAATGGGCATTCCTTCGTTGAAGGTTGTGCGTTAGGCCCGGCAAGCCAGTATGTAAAAATCTACTGCCAATCATTAGCGGACTGGAGTTCCGCTGTGGCGACCCCTAACTGGGAAAAAGCCGAAAGACACAAACAAACAGTGTATGGGAAATAGGAAATTCACCCCAGGGATCAGATCTGTGGCTCTGCTTGACAGAGGCTTAGGAAAATAACCTTCTTGGGTGGCGTAAGCTAGGCTTACATAGGCCCCTTGGCCGGTAGCCTAGTACCTACCTATGAAACTATGAACCTATATTGTGTGAACATCCTTTATATGTTGATGATACTAATTCATTACAAATCAATATCCATAATGTTTATATCTATTTTAGGTATTAGCTGAAAAGATACAAAAATCAACTCACGTTATAAAAGATAAAAATATTTAAAAACAAGCAGAAAACAGAAGATGAGGAACCAAAGAACATGATTTGAAAGTGCTATCAAAGACCGACAATACTTCTTCAGTGGGGCCTGACAATGTACCTGGATGTTTAACAAACAGTGTAATAAATGCCATTGACAAACCTCTCACAAACTGTTTAACTTAACCTCAAAAAACAAAAAAACTAGTGGTCTTAAAATTTTGTTGATGAGCTCAGTCACAATAATTTCCAAAAATCATGAAACCCAGGTAGTGTTCCAAAGCAACAAGCCTTTATTCATCACAGACAAGCGACCCTCAGTAAGAAAAATCAGAAATATTTTAACAATGTTAAACATATTAGCTTTTATATACTTGAAAGTAGGTGTGGAAAATGTATGTATTGTTTAATTTTAAACTAGCCTATTCAAGGCAAACAGTGTAAACAGGGCCGTAAAAGTGCATTTTAGAACAACTACCCACACCCCAAACACTACTACTGCTTAGATCAAACTAAATCTTAGTTAAGGAAAACACTACCTATCTATGTGCAACCCACATTCCAAAATCATGTATTAAGAAAAGCATAAAATACACATAAAAAGACTTTTAACTAAAATCAATTTTGGCTACCTAATGCAATAAAGCCTTCAGCAGGTCTGTAACAAGAACTAAAATCAAAAACAAACACATAGCTACCTAACCATAAATATAATCTAGCTAGAATACTATAAATATAAAAAAAATGTGTTTATCTAATAGTATCAGCTAGTAAATATCCATCCATGTGTATTAGTGTGCATAAAAAAAAACTAAGTAACTGCTGAGAAAAAAATGTCCGTGCTTTGCAAACAAACAAAAAAATTGTTATGACAGTTTTCATGTTTACACCTCCAAAAGATGTTTATACAATGAAAACTAGTGAAAAACATCACATTTACCAGAAAGGCTCATCCAGACTCTGCTACACTTTGCTGTGAAGGAAAGGTTAGTTTGCTTTTATTTTTTGTATTACTGTATTGCCTTTCTATATTTTGAATACTGTAGTTTGTTTTCTTTACCTTGTGTTTTGCTTGCATTCTGTTTTAACAGCATATTAAAACTTCAAAAGAGACCACAGCTCTCTCTGTTCTGAGTCAGGCAGAATTTTTCCATTTAAGTTGTCTTGTTAAATACCACTGTCTTTCTAGTTGCCTGCCTTATGTTAATCTGACCATATATCTCATTTCTCTCTACTTTCTCTGGCTTATGTGAGTAATCACAAAATCATCATTTTTGAAATCCCACCCCTTCAATTATTTAAATTTACTGGCCATCCTACAGTATTTCATAGTACCAAAATACAAAAGTGACCACCCCTTTCAATCCATCTTGCTGTTTTAAAAAAAGTAACTCTCCACTAAACCTTAACTTTTTAAACAGGTAAAACTCAAGTTACCTACTTTCACATCTAACTTCTCTAGTGCACACTGCAGAGTGCATTCTTTTCAATCTTACCTTTAAGCATCCCTGTGACTAGCACTTTCTCTAATACCTGCTGGAAAGCACTAGGAAGCCTTAAACTCATACAAACACTGAACTCTCCTTGTTAACAAGGAGAAATTAATAGTAGGCACTAAACAGCCTATAATTGCAAAGTACTTTGCTAAGGAAACAGCTCCTATACTTTACAAAGAAAAAAAAAAGCCCCAAACCAGGCATGTCCAAGG
Source organism: Protopterus annectens (assembly GCF_019279795.1). NCBI lineage: Eukaryota > Metazoa > Chordata > Ceratodontiformes > Protopteridae > Protopterus > Protopterus annectens. The sequence goes on from NC_056738.1 coordinate 502,229,970, forward strand.
GTCAGCATCCGGTGATTTCTCCTGTCCACCTGGTGAATCTGGGCATACTGGGGCAATGCAGCAATTGCCTCATGTACACAGACAACCCTCTCCTCCTACCACCCAACACTACAACCTGTGAGAGATGCACTTACATAGCCAAAATGGAAGCAAACCTCTCTCCACCCAAGATTGTGCTAAACAGTCAAGAGGAGAAGGTTAACACCCACACTACACCTCAAGCAACACGTAGCCCTTCTAAACCCGCACCACCAACACCCATATAGCAACATTAAATCCACATATGCAGAGGCCCTTAACTGTAACCTGCCCAAGCAACAAAGACCTCTGAAGCTGAAACGCAAACAAACACCAATCACAACCAATGTGTCACATAGTTCACAACACCAGTGTGCCACCCAGCAACAGCCCCTAAGGCAAGACAATGTACCTAACACTTTAGTCATAGGTGACTCTATAGTCCGGCACACTGATGTCCCTCTCACCAGGTTGAATAAGGAGAAAATTACAGTCAGCTGCCTGTCGGGTGCCAGGATCCTCCACATAACACATGCACTCAAGTCACTCCACAACAAGTACAAATATGACTCTGTCATTGTCCATGTTGGAGTGAATGACTTGAGACGTACCTCCCTGGACTACATGAAAACAGACATGGAAGAGCTCTCGGATCATGTGGCCCAGGCAGGTATGACCCTAGCCCTGAGTAGCATCCTGCCTTCGCCCAGAATGATACCACAATATAAGGATAAAATGATTGACTTCAACAACTGGCTAAGTTTATGGTGTCATTCAAAGGGGATCCAGTATCTGTCTGCCTGGGACGACATGATTGACAGACCATGATGCTTTGCCAGAGATGGTCTGCACCTGTCACCCCTGGGATTCAGGTTACTGGCTAAGGCTCTTGCCACCCCTATAGTGCCTTTTTTAGGCAAACTTCAAAGAACAAAACCACCACCGTAACAGGTACAAGCATGCAAAATTTGAAGGTAATGCTACTCAATGCTAGAAGTCTAAACCTCAAAATGCACTCTCTCGAGGCACTCCTAAAAATGGAGAACATCGATATCTGTGCAGTAACTGAGACCTGGTTCAAGGCTCCAGAGAGCACCCCTGCAATACCACGCTACAACTCTTACCACACTTTTCGGCCACCAAACCAGGACCAAAACACTAAAGGTGGAGGAGTGTCAATATTCACCAAGGGTATTCACACCACCAGGCTAGTTGGCCAACACAATGTGTCTGAAATTCTCCAAGTGCAACTAACACTAGGTAAGACTGCAATCCAAATTGTAGCTTGCTACAGATCCCCCACCATACCCCAAGATTCTCACTACACCTTTCTAAACATACTGGAAAATATTAAGATAGAACCAAACACCCTAATACTGGGTGATTTTAACTACCCTGCCATTAACTGGGAAAACTACTCATGTCCCAACACCTTTGAACGGTTCTTGGAATTCATACATTCCAATGCCCTGGATCAACTAATCCATAGTCCCACCAGGGGCTCCAATATCCTAGACCTGGTCATTACCAACATGGGAAATCAATGCTCCATACCTATGGTCACCCCTCTTTAGTCAGGTCTGACCATAAGCTAATCACCCTTAACATCCACATCCCACCCCACCCCCAGTAAAGAAACCACCATAAAAACTTCTCCAAAGCCAACTTCATGCTACTCAAGTCAGAAGTGACAAACTTCATGACACCCATGCAGACGGGAACTGAAAGTTCAACTGCTGAATCCTACACTAAGGCACTGTACGAGCACATCCACTCATGCATGAATCGTGCCATCCCAAATAGAACCAAAATGCTCTCATCCAAAAAGGAAGCCAATCTGGTGGTCCCCTGCCATAAACAAACTTTACAACAAAAGGAAGAAACTTTTGCAGAAAAGAGGAAAATCCCAGGATGCAAAACTCCCTTACTAGCCTCAGTAAGAAACTGAGATGCCTCATAAAATCCTCCAAAGCTAGTTACGAAAATAAAATTGCCAAAGATTCCAAAGACAACCACAAAGCATTCTATAACTATGTCAAGAATCTAAATGGCAATGCTCAGATCTGCTCTGAGCTAAAACAGAATGGCATTAAATATACTGATCCAAAGGATATTGCCAATATCCTGGCAGATCGATTCAGTGCCAACTTCAGCCCCCTCTCACCCCTAAATGGCCCATCTCAATACCGAAGATTGCCAAATTCCAGTAATAACGGCCACACAGGTACAAAACGCACTCTCTAAAGCCAAGAATACAGCATCCATGGGACCAGATGACATCCCGGCTGTGTACTACATGAACTACAATATGAACTGGCACCTCACCTAAGTGTCATGTTTAATCATAGCCTCACCTCAGGTTTCGTGCCCACTTAGTGGCGCAGAGCTACAGTTATCCCAATCCACAAGGGGGGATCCACCTTGGATCCCAGAAACTACCGTCCCATCAGTCTGACAAGCCTTATCTGCAAGGCCATGGAGCGTATTATCATGGAACTTATAAACAAAGACATTGGCAACCTTCAAACACTGGACCCCACCCAGTTTGGGTTTGTGAAGGGCCGATCTTGTCTCCTGAACCTGATTGACTTCTTTGAATCAGTCTCCAGAGCCATGGACAAGGGTAAGGTGGTCCACACAGCCTATCTAGACCTTGCCAAGACCTTTGACACCATCTCCCACTCTGAAATCATAGATAAACTTACTAAGTTGGGCATTAATCCCTATGTCACCCAATGGGTTGCTAAATGGCTTACTGATAGAACCCACACTGTAAAAGTAGCCGACTCCAAATCCAGCTCCAGACAAGTGACAAGTGGAGTACCTCAGGGTTCAGTCCTGGGGCCGCTCTTGTTTGGCATCTACTTCTCTGAAGTACAGGTCAACACTAAGGGACTCTGGCTAACAAAGTTTGCAGATGACTGCAAACTGGGAGCCATTATTGAATCCCCAAATGATGTGGATACTCTACAAAAGGCCTTACAGAAACAGATGCTTGGTGCCAGAGCCATGGGCTCAAGCTCAATGCCAAGAAATGTATTGTTATCCCCTTTGGGGGAAAAACATGTATCCATGAATTACCATATAGGTGGAAGTACACTAAACACAGAAAGTGTGATAAGAGACTTAGGGACACAGGTGGACAGTGGTCTCACCTTCGATAACCACATCGCCACAACAGTCAGGAAATCCTTCTATGTGGCACACCTCATCACAAAGGGCTTTTCATCCAGAAAAAAGGAGGTCATTGTCCCACTGTACTCATCCCTCATTAGACCCATTATAGAATACAACGCCCGTTTGGTATGTACCTCTCAAGACATCTGCAACAACTGGAAAGGCCTCAGAAATACCTCACTAAAAGAATCACAGGCCTAAAGCAGATGCCCTACGCTGACCGCCTTAAAAACTCCAGCTATACTCTGTCACATATCGCCTACTCAGAGGCGATCTCTGCTTAACATACAAGGCCATGTCAAACCCAGAGCTGTTGGACATGCTACACTTAAAGAAATCCCAATCCCTCAGAGCTACACGCCCAGGGATCTAAACCTTGTCATCACAATAAACAAAACATGCTGGAGGGATAGGTTCCTGACCCAGAGACTCCCCAGACTCTGGAATAGATTGCCCATACATGTCAAGCAGAGTGCCTCTTTGGACCTCTTCAAGAGGAACCTTGACGATTGGATGGGAGAAAGGAAATTCACCCCAGGGATCACGTCAGTCGCCCTGCTAGACAGGGGTCCAGGAAAGTAAATAATGTGGGAAGAAATAGCCAGGGAATTGTTATGGCTAGGCTTGTATAGGCCCTAGGGCTGATAGCCTAGTACCAACCTATGAACCTAATGAACATACAAGAATACAGAAAACAGTGGATTATGTAAACTAGTAATATATAAAAGTGTGCAGGTGTGTGCATGAGTGTGCATGAACATCCACCAGTGCAGTGAACAGGGGAATTATACCAATGCTACATGGTAATAATGGCATGAAAAAATGTGTGTTTTAAATTTAGCATTTAAATCTCTAGTTGTTGTCGTCTTTCGGCTTTTCCCGGTTAGGGGTTGCAACATTGGAACTCCGGTTCGCTAATGATTGGCAGTAGATTTTCACGAACGCCGAGGTGCCAGCTCGACGTTCAACCTTCAATGAAGGCATGCCCTTTTATGAGTGTGATGCAATAAATTTCAGTTTCAATGGTCATGCTTACAATCAGACAAGGGGGATAGCCATAGGTGCAGCTATGGCCCCTCATCTGGCCAATGCAACCTTAGGCAAGTGGGAGGAGGAATTTGTACTGCAAAGTGAATACTGGAGTTTTATGACCAGCTTGTTGTGTCTTTCGGCTTTTCCCGGTTAGGGGTCGCCACAGTGGAACTCCGGTCCGCTAATGATTGGCAGTAGATTTTTATGTGCCGAGTTGCCAGCTCTGACACACAACCTTCAATGAAGGTACGCCCATTCACGCATGTCTCCACACAGAAGATGCTCTAACTGAGAATCGAACAGGAGAACATCATACTGTGAGGCGGCAATGCTACTGCAGCACCACCACCGCAGTTTAGTTTTATGACCAGCTACCTTCACTTTATTGATAATGTATTCATAGTCTGGCAAGGTGAAAAATCTAAACTCACTGAGTTTATCCATTACATCAATAACTCCACCTCCTTCCTGAAATGTATTACTCCCATTAGCTCAGAGTCAGTGCAGTTCCTTGATATGGCTGTCAGTATTGATAAAGACAGAGGAAAATTGATTAGTAACTTATACAGAAAACCAACAAGATTGAACTACTTACTACACAGTTTAGAACAACTACCCACCCCCGCACACTACTACTGCTTTGATCAAATTAAATCCTAGTTAAGGAAAACACTACCTATCTATGTGCAACCCACATTCCAAAATCATGTATTAAGAAAAGCATAAAATACACATAAAAAGACTTAACTAAAATCACTTTTGGCTACCTAATGCAATAAAACCTTCAGCGGGTCTGCCAGTAAAAATTAAGCACAATGTAAGAAAATCACAAGGCTACAGATTAGTATGCATTACCACAAATATGGCCCCTTTTTTTCAAAAACATAAATGATCTTGAAAATGATTTCTTAACCAGAAGATATGACTCAAACATGTTACATATGATCCTGGATGATCCCATTAGAGATTCTAAAACTAACAATGACTCAATGTGGAATAGGTCTTTTGGTAGAATTATGCAACAAGGGTACCCTCACCCAAATGAAGACAACAGTAAGAACAGCTGCATTCTAACTTACACCTGGGATTTAAATAATTAAAGCTATTATTAAGAGAACTGGGCCAGCTTCACTGACAATCAGCAGCTTGTAAGGGTTTTAGTAGATCACCTACTTTGATATATAAAAAGAGCAGAAGCAGATGTAGCTCTGTGGGAAAGAAAACAAGGAACAGCAGGATGACAAGAGCACTAAAATCTGTGGGACACCTAACTGCACTTTCAGTGAATACTTGATAGGGGCACTCAAATGAGTTGCACTCCATCTTAAAAAGATGGTGAAATCTTCAGCAGGTAGTGACTGTAATACTGGAAAAGTTGTATATAGGGCCATGTGCAATGACTGCCCTGCATTTTATGTTGGGAAGACTATGAATATACTGAAAATGAGGATTTCAGGTTGTCTTTCTGACATCAGATGTAAATGCAAGAGGAATGTCTTATTCAAACACATATTAGAACACCCCAGACATTCTGATTTTAAATTTATCATTCTGGACTGTGTGGAGATGGAGGAGTTTGAAGGGGACGTCAATGGTGTTTTGGAGAAAAAAGAAAAAAAAAATATGCTGGCAGTTGAAATTAAATGCATTCAGAAAAAACAGGAATTAACTATTATTAGTCTGCTAAGAACATAACCCGCAGTGGTGGTGCTGCGGTAGAGTTGTCGCCTCACAGTAAGATGCTGTCTGGTTCGATTCTCAGTTAGAGCATCTTCTGTGTGGAGATATGCGTATATGGGCGTACCTTCATTGAAGGTTGTGTGTCAGGGCTGGTAACTCGACATGTAAAAATCAACTACCAATCATTAGCGGACCGGAGTTCTGCTGTGGCGACCCCTAACCAGGAAAAGCCAAAAGACACAAACAAACTCTGTTAAGAGCGTATTGAATTTATGTAAGCTGCCACACAATCTGTAAAGGTTTTTAGGGAATTTTTTGAGGAAATATTTTTAGTACTAAAAATATACTAAATAATGTTTGTCTTTCAGCTTTTCCCGGTTAGGGGTCACCACAGCGGAACTCCGGTCCGCTAATGATTGGCAGTAGATTTTGATGAATGTCGGGGTGCCAGCTTGACATTCAACCTTCAATGAAGGCACGCCCATTTAAGCATGTCTTTCGAATGCCTACCCAACCGCGGGGAGGACATGCAGACTCCACACAGAAGGCACTCCCCGCACTCCAGCTGAGAATCGAACGGGAGAACCTCTTGCTGTGAGGCAACAATGCTACTGCTGCACCACCACGGCAGTCACTAAAAATATACTAAATAATAATAAAAGTTATTTGTAGAATGTGTATAAATGTATATGTGTATAAATGTTTATTTACTTTGTCAATTCTGCTTTGAATAGATTTATTGCATAGCACACACCAGAGATTTAAACAGTAAATTCAAAACAAACATTTTTTCATGTTGCTACTACCATGTAGTTAGTATTGATACAATTCTCCCATTTACCATGCTGGTGGACTTTCATGCACACTCATACATACACCTGCACACTTTTATACATTACTAGTTTATTTCATTTACTGTTTTCCGTACTTTTGTATGGCTTTTTCTATGGCTTTTCTACTATATTATAATAGTATAATATATTTTTGTATGACTGTAAACATGAAAGCTGTCATGACAGTTTTTTTTTTTTTGTCAAACACTGACATTTTTTTCTGAGCTGTTAATTACATAGGGCAGGATTCATGAAGCCTCCGTGTAAGAGTTACAAGGCTTACATGGAGGCTGCAGTTAAACGGTGTGACGTCAGCATGTCATGCATATGCATGAGGGCATGCTGAATCACACCTAAGGCTAACACGGTCCGTGGAAGACAGTAGGGGGCGTGTCCGTAGGGCGAGCCCTGCAAACGGACATGCCCCCAGAAGAGTAAAAGTCCCGAAAGTAAACCCCATGACAGAGTCCGTGTAAATGTGAATAAACACAACACAACACATGCCCCCACAGACTATGAACATAAAATGTATAAATGAACATCTTATATATATTTTTTTTAAGTTGTAAAGATGTTTGCCCGTGAGTGCGTTCGTTTGCACGGGCATGCCCGTCGCTTAGCCACAGTTAGCAGTCAGTGGAAAAGCATATAAGAACTAAATATGCAAAGTAAGCCAAGAAGCAATAGCGTAGTGGTAGAGACGTTGGCTGAAGAGGAGGCAGCCATGGTTCGAGCCCCCACAACATCAATTTTTATATTTAGTGAAATAAGCATGAAACAAGCCCCTGACATATATGTACATATATAAAATTATATTTTATGTAAAATGTAATGAAATGGGCCATGTATTTTGAAGAAATGTGAGATAAAAAATGTGAGATGTGCCCATAGCTGAGCTACAGTCTAACAAGTTGAGGATATCTGCCTGTAGGTGAGAAGTGGTTTAACAGTTGTAAAATGAGTGCCCGTAGGTGAGCAGTGTTTTAACAGGTGTAGAATGAGTGCCCGTAGGTGAGCAGTGGTTTAATAGGTGTAGAATGAGTGCCCGGGGTTGAGCAGCGTTTTAACAAGCTGAAACTGTGTGCCCATAGCTGAGCTGAGCGTAATATGTGTGCTGACAGCCAAACCACGCATAAACTGGCGTAACCCATTTGCGCGGAGCTGCGCACCGTGCCAACAAGCTAACCGACGGGCAATGTTGAGCAAGCTGTATCAAAACTGCCTTTACACAGACACACCTCCTAGCCTGTGTAGACAGTCATAAAATATAAAAAGCAATGGCCAGGTTCAAACCCAGGATACCATGCACCATAGTCAAAGTACTGAACCACTAAGCCATGACAGTTGCACTTAGCAATGCAGTAATAGCATATATATAGGAATGAATAGAAAGAGGAGCATGACAAAGCAGGTTTTGTGAAGCTGATACAATTCCAAAATGGCCAATCACAGATAAGTGTGGGAAAAACGGCATATATAAGCCCCATAGGCGGGAATACACAGCATAACTGATTGTAGAACCGACTTGCAGCCAGGATGTCAGGTGTAGGTGAGGGTAGTTGCTTCCGAGCACAGAGGTGGGGCATTGAGGAGTCCAAATATATGGCTTGGCTCCTCGTCCATATTCATGAGGCCCAATTCATGCAGGGCCAGGTCTTGTGGGGAGCATATAGGGCTGAGGCGTGGGACCGGTTGGCTCATGATCTCACCAGTGTCACAGGAATACCAAGGACTGGTGAGCAGGTCCGTCACCACCATGCGGACCTGAAGAGACAGAAGCAGGACCAACTGAACCGTTGGATCCAGGAGGCCCGACAAATGCCCAACGCCCCACTACTGAGTAAGTTACATGTAATTATTTATGTAAGAAATTAACCTAGCTGATATTACGGAGATGTGTATTCCAATATTACTTTATTTATATTACAGCTGCAGGTGTCCGTTCTGTGAACCGTTGAGCCTATGGTGATAGGCTGGTGCGGTTGTGCCACCAGGCAGGTCAGTAATTCTCTCCCTGTAACTGTAAATAAATATATAAGTATGACAGTTAGCAAAAGAGTGCAGTGTAGTCACTAATTAATAAAATGTGCAAGTAACAGTGTAAGAGGGTTTGCAAGTATTGCTTGATTACAAAAGTGTGATGCAGCCTGTAATCCAAACATAAAAATGAAACAAGTCTGAAATAAAGATGTCCCACCTGTAATATAATAGTACATAACCTGCAGCAGGCTGAAAAGTACAGCTGCAGAAGCTGAGTAAAACACATGTGTGAAATATATCCCTGTTGACAGAAGTGAGACTGTTGGAAAGGATTGTTATAACTACAGGTAAAACATGTCAATAAAGCCTAGAATTAAGTACCATCCTGAATTGTAAAAATAAAACAAGTGAGAGAGTGTGAGAAAGAGGTATGAATCTACCAATAAAGTAGTAATAACTCATGAATAAAGTATACTGCAGTCAGTACAGAATGAAATGAATGTGACAGGCAGTACCAAACAGTAACATGTGTTGAAAACGGTACTGCAGCTGGAATGTGTGTCCCAAAATCTGGATATGTTGCTCTCAGTCTGCAATATGCAGATAGTATGGTTGTCTGAAATACCAAACATCCACAGTTGTCAATAGCTATATAAAGCAAATGTAGCAGGATGATGTAGCTGAACAGAGCCAGATATGAATGTGTATGAATAAAAATGAAATGTATATTGATGTAGCAGTAACATTCCTATCACCAACCTGAAGTAGTTATCACATAGGAAACTGTAGGCAGAACTGTAGTGTGTATATATCTGCAGCTAGTAGAAATGTACAGCATATGTACTGGTATTTGAAGTTGTTAATTAAATTTTCTTCACCCTACCCTATAACCACATATAATCCATTCCACATGAAATTGGTATGTGCAATCACAATTAACACCCCTGGACATTTGTCCTGTTGGTTCATACATATTTGCATGTACGTTGATGCATCTGCCCTGTTCATACATCCAAACCTGATGGCCTGTTGCCATCAATCAACCCTGCATGTTGTTGGATTGTGTATTGCTGTTCAAATTATGCATGTGTTATGCTTGCTGTTCAATGGCTTGAATATATGGGTGTTTGGTTAATAGGAATACTAATGCATGCTGTTACAACTAATTGTGAATGGTATTGTACGTTATTAACCCAAACTGTCATAACATAATGCAAAACATAGGACGACAGGGAAGGCGGGTTCCAGCAGACCCACCTCTCCCTCCTCAGCTGGCGAGTGCACCTGGCAGTAGTGCCCAGGCTGGACCCTCCTCCGGTGGCCCTGTGCCACCTGCGGGTGGAAGCGCTGCAGGGGATGGGGCTCGTCCCCCCTCTGCAAGTGTGGCCGGAGGAGAACATCCACTCACCCTCCGTAGTGTCCGGACTGTGGTGCTTAGGGAGATCTGGGATGCTGTGCTTGGGCCCCTACGCCAGCTTGAGGCACGGGTGGCACAACTCACGGGCATGCCTGCTGCCTGGCCTACACAGCCCCCAGCACAGCCCCGTCCTAGGCAGTGAAGGCACAGTGGCAACTGCCCATGGGTGGGGATCTCAGTTCCACTGTTGCCATCTGTGGACTCATGGGCTCGAGATATCCAAACATCCGTCCCCGTCAATTGTGTAACCCCCCCACGTGTCATACACCGCCCCTGTATGCATCTTGTTTGTCTTGTCTGTTAACCTACCCAACCTACCTCCCCAGCTATACCGACTTCATGTACCTGACATACCACTCTCACCTGAAAAAAAAAAAAAAAAAAAGGGCACTCTGTACCCACAAAAAATTACGCCCCATACATAGCTGCCCATTTTGCACACATGTCTGCTGGACATGGAAACTGTCAATTACAATTGGCTGTACAACAAGTATTATTGTTGTCCTTACACCTCTCTCAGGGGTGGAAGGTTTCAAATGTCACACCAAATTACAAACATATGCACAGCTGTTGCTGATGAAGAAATGGGCAGCTATGGGCCTTACCTACATCCCTCCTGCAAAACCCGAGCTTGTTTCCCTACTCTCCTACCCTCTTTGTGACCCCTTTTTCACCACTTTCCTGTCTCCCCATTTTCATTTCTTTCAAAGAAATTAGCGCGGGTGTGCGCAAGAGTAAGCACTTTTAAGCAGTTGTAAGTGGGTATGTGCATGTGTGCGCGGAGCTAAACGCCAGTGCGCATGCGTGAGCTCCGCGCAAATCAGCGCTAACCTGTTACAACTGCCTTAGTCACTCTGAATGACAAGGCCTGTAGTCTGCTCAAAAGCAGTCCCGAACCCAGAACCTTGGAAACAGTAGTCTGCATGACTTACCACTAAGCCATGACTGCTATATAAGAACATTGTGCTACAATAAATATATCATGCAATAGTAGGAATGAATGTAAAGGGAATATAGGATGTGTAGTACACAAAGCATGTTATGTATATTTACTGTCAAATGTAGTGGATTTCTATAATAGTAGTGTGTGAACAGAAACAGCCATGCTAGTTGGTAGCTAGTAGGTAATAATGTCACTGTAGCACCTTGCAAGCCACACACATACTCACAGCAGGATAATCACTGCCCATACCCCACAACCTCTTACAGCAAGACATCTGGACTAAGTAATAAAAAATGTGGAGCAAAGGCCCAAAAACAGGGACACATTTCAAATATTGCTCCGACAAACTTAGACAGTTGAGAGAGTAACAGGTTTTGCATTGTTTTGGATTTTTGGAAGGGTACGAAGTCTAAAACTGAAATGTTTGTCACTATAGTCTGACTTGAGCCCTGAGTGATTTGCCAGAAAAAGCTGTTTTATGAGATATGGACCAACATATGAGGCAAAAATGTGGACATCCTGCAAATATCTGTACACTTGAGAGGTATGACACTGCCATATTTGAATAGTTAAGAGCCTAGACATAGCAACAGTGACTGAGTTACAGGGATGCCCCACAGACTCCCTGTGAAATGTACAAACGGTAGGCAGAAAGGTGTTACAACACATGCAATGGTAACTATGAAGTACTGAAAGTATGCACCACTTGCACGGCAGAAATAGTGTAGTAATACATATGGTCATGCTAACCCACAGTCACAACTGCAGAATACCAGACAATTTAATGGGTGTACCCCACTGATATGTACCATTCCATGAGGCAGATAAAAGATGCACCTGAGAGTCTCTGGGGCCTGCTCAGCAGCATACTCAAATACCCTAATAGATGTCAAGGCCCACACCATGGCCAGACCACACTGCATGCAGTAACACCCTATCAGATATAGCAAGCATTCCAAGGTGTGAATGTACATGGAAGATAGGAAAGCCACAGCAACACACTACAGTCAGGACACCTAGCAGGCATACAAGTAGTGAATGTAAAGGGCAAATAATGAAGCCATAGCAACAAAGTGCAAGAGCCACTGCTATATACCAGTTACACCACATGTCCCACAGGAAAGCACACACACCCACATTAACAGTAGTAGTAGTCTTAGGTGTCAGTGTACATACACACTTAGTACAGGAAACTGAAGATATGAATGGAGAAATGTTAATCTACAACACAGCTGGAAATATGAGAGAGATACTAACCTTTACACTCACAGAACAGTGTCCACAGCATACCAGCATGGTCCCTGCCCTTAAAATCTGAAAGGGCTATGCCTATCTCACATACCTTTTTATAGCACTGTCCTAAAATCACAGTGAGAACTGCAATCAGTACACAACTGGCTGCATGCAATTAGCAAATGCTGGCTAACAGTTGGTGCAGAGGCCATCACATGGCCATATGCAGATACCTACAAAAGCATGCTGTACTCCCAGTCCACACATGCAATACTTTCATTGCACCCTTTGGAGGTAGGGAGAGAGAGAGAGAGAGAGAGAGAGAGAGAGAGAGAGAGAAACACAAACAAAAACACTTATTAACAAAACCTACTAGAAAGCTGTCATCTGTCAAGTGGAGCAGCAGCAGGACACCGATCCAAAAGGCAATGCAAGCAGCTGTGACAAACACAGGTAATGTAAAGTAATACTTTAAAAGTCTACATACTGTGAACCCTCCATATGTGTCATTGGTCTGTATCTATATGTATATGAAGATGTGCATAGGGCAGGGGACATACAGCAACTATCAGTGAAGGCTGTACATACATATGTATGTGAGGGCATCTATGTGCACATATCAATGTAGGTTGAATGTAGGTTGTAGTGCAATGTACAATGTAGGTTTCACAGTTATGTATGTTTAGCAGTATGTTAGTGTGTGTATACAGTTTTGTAAACAAACATGTTGATATACCTATCTATCATATGGATACGTATGTATGTCAATATATGTATGTATGTATATATGTATATATATATATATATATATATATATATATATATATATATATATATATATATAATATGCATATATGTATACATAGATAGAGAGGATGTAGGAATACATAGACAGATGTAGATAGATAGAATATGTACAAACATATATATGTAATACACACATACAGATATAGATATATGTAGATACATATACATAGACAGACAGATCTGACTATCTACAGATATGACTATATATGACTATCTCACACTCCCCTGTCCCACCCCTCTGTCACTCTCACCCCCTCTCTGTCACACTCCCCCCTCCATATCTATAGCAATATATGTACATCGATATATATATGTGTATATGTATACAGACATATATATATATATATATATATATATATATATATATATATATAGACATATATATATATATATATATACATATATACATATATATATATATATATATATATAGAGAGAGAGAGAGATATTCTGAGTGACGCACAGGTGTACAGATGTATTGCAACAGGTGCCTGGTGACAAAGGCATGGAGTGAACACCAGTGTCGAAACTGGAGTACCATACCCCATTTCAAATCACCTACACCAGTAACCATCAGATATGTGATTGGCTGCCCACCACTGCATGTGTCAGGGGTGAACAGGGTCTTAAACGTGTATGATAGGCCCCCCAATGATAGTCACAGTGGCACACTATTCCTGGAATACCTGTACATGGTATGTGTCAGCAGACATGGTGTGTCAGCTATGGACATGTAGGTCAGTGTACCCCTCCACACCACACAATGTCTGCCACGGTATGTACCTCACATGACAGCTACAGATATGGAGAAGGACACAGTGACATGTACGACACTGTGACAATGCACTCAAACACATTACCAATGCACAGTGACTGCCAACACCACAGAGTGCACACATACTACCCACTTAGAGGTTACCACTCCTGGATTTACATACTTAAGTCACACCCATGACAGATGTCCAACAACCATAGTAACACCTCACACCATCCACAACCTAAATGACTGCTGTGTGTCGTCCTTGACACTGCAGTAGAGAGCACATGGCGGAGGTACAGGTTCCTACCCACAGATAAGACATACCCTGCAATAACCCACACAGTGTTAAGAAGCAAGACTCCCCATGAGTACATGTCACACATACCCCTGCTGAATGTTAGTCAGATAGGTAATATGCCATATGAGTCTCCCTGTGTAACTGTTTGACAGGATCAGGTACCATCACATCACATGTGTCACAAGGGTCAGGGTAGCAGAACAGAATGCTGCTGTAGTCCAAGGGTCAATAGCATATTGTATTGTATTGTATTGTATTGTATTGTATTGTGTTGTATTGTATTGGTATGTAGAGGTGCCTCCTTTGTGGAGTGGAACCACTGCTGCTGTACACCAGTATACAGGTGCATATCCTGTAGTCAGGCTAGTGTTACATAGCACTTCTATATGCGGGTTTAGCTCCTCTTGGAGTTCATGTAGCATGCAACCGGGGATACCATCAGGTCCCATTGATGCTGTGTTTTTTGCTTTTCTGAGGGCTCTCACCTGGACATCTGTGATGACAGGGAGGTTACATTCAGCTGGGATAAGTATGTCTTTGTTTGGGGGAGAGGGAGGGGGGAAAATTGCACTGAACCTGTCTGCCACAATGTTGCCAATATCTGTGGGTTCAGTGAATTATTTGTTGTTGTGTACTAACTATGAGCATATTGGAGGGTTTCTGACCAGGTTTCTAACATAACTGAAGAAGGCCTTGTGGTTATCTGTAGTGTCCCTGGTGATTCCCCTCTCAAAGTTGCCCATGGATGTTTGTCTGAGAGAACATAGCTCTTTACTAGTGCTGATCAGACATGCCTTCCCTTTATGGAATTATGCTCTGTCTTGCAGTAGCTTCCATCTTTTGTTATACAATCTGTTTATGGCTGGGGTCCACCAGACAGGATGCTTTCCCTTTGTGGAGAGTGTCTTGGTCTTATATGGGATTGCATGATCCATGCATTCTCGGAGATGTCCGTAGAAATCATTTGTGAAGGAGTCAGCATTGTGGGTTGTGGCTTCCACTGGCCCAGTGGGCTTAAAGGATACCATCTCTGTCTTAAGAAGTGTAAAGTTTGCGTTTGGAATGTTATTCACTGTAGTCGTTTGTGCTGGTGGTGGAGATGGGATATGTATATCCAGGGCAATTAGTTTGTGGTCAGATCACAGTAGTTGACGATGTTCCCCATACAGTACCTCGATACAAACCCCCAGAGTGAGGAGGTGCTTTGGACCTGAATCAGTGTGCTGACTGCTGGGGTTTGGTAGTATGTCGTATGGAGTGTGCCAGGTACTGTTGCACAGTTGTTGGCTGAGCACTGATACCTGGCCATTTACATGTGTATCCACCAATAGACAGACAGATGCTATATATGGGAGATATGTTGTATCACAACAGTCGAATAGCATGTGTAGTATGTGTGCCAAATTCTGCTGACATATTTTGCTGATATCATTTTATTGTCTTTTTCAGGACCATGGTTCACCAGCGCAATCCGGCATACTCTGCAGCCGAGGATGAGGAAATACACTAGAGCCTGGTGTGGGATTTTGCAATACTCTTTTCCCGCACCAGCCAGAATCAGCTGGAGAGGGCTGCACTGTGGCAAGACCTGGTCCGTCGGGTAAATGACATAGGCACGCATAATAGGACATATGAGCAGGTACGACATCACTGCAGTGATTTAATCAGAAATGTCCGTCAGCGTGCGTCAGATATCCATAGGCAACAGGTTGCCACAGGTGGTGGGGTGGCTACACATCCCCCACTCACCAGACTGGAGGGACTACTCCTAAGTGTTGTGGCTCCAGCCCACCACCAACAACAACAACAGCAGCAGACCTGCATTATGATGGAGGCTGGAGCCACACAGCACCATGACTACGAGTGTGCAGGTAATATGCCATATGTATAGTTGACTGTTGTGTACACTGGTAGTTAATGCATGTGTGAGGTGTGTTCTTGGTTTGTAGCTGTCATCATAGTATTTAATGTGCAAGTGTGATATTCTCAATATCAGCAGCTGACCTGTGAAAGGCAACTGTTGTACTACTGACCTGTATCCTACTCAGTAACAATGGCACAGTTGTGCCCACTGACATTAATTTCCTCACTTCTGCAGGTCCCTCCGGTGTAACAGCAATGCAGCCTATCCATGCTGGTGAGTGTGTATTAACAATACCTTTAATAGTCTTGATAGTAGTAGTAATATTAGGCTCAATCAGTAGTGCTCTGTGTATGCATGCAGGTGTGTCTGTGTCTGTGTGTTGATATCTCTCATACTGAGTAGTGTGAAAGTGTGCAAGTGTGCAAGTGTGCATCTGTGTGCATGTGTGCATCTGTGTGCATGTGTGCACCTGTGCATGTGTACATGTGTGCACCTGTGTACATGTGTGCATGTGTGCATGTGCATGTGTGCATGTGTGCATGTGCGCATGTGCGCATGTGTGCATGTCTGCATGTCTGCATGTCTGCATGTGTGCATGTGTGCATGTGTGCATGTGTGCATCACTGGTAACATTGTGTAGACATTGTAAACTGTGTTTCCTGTTTCCCTCCCACAGGTTCTGGTGCTGCTCTGGTGTCATGCAGCAGGGAACCTGAATCAGGTGCCATGGGTAGTGATAATGATGATATCTGTGTAATGGCACAGGAAGGTGTGCCAGGGTCCGTCATTGGTCAGCCAATTGACAGTACACAGCTGTCAACCCCATCAATGCGCACAGTCATCCTGCCAATACATCCTTTGTCACCAATGTCCCTAGGTGATGGACAGGATACAGTGGGCATTGACCAGGGTAATGTGGTATCTGTGGCACATGCTTCCCCACACAGCAGCCATGGGCATGGCCCTGAGATGGTACCACACAGACAGATGTCCAGGGGTTCTCGTGGGAGCATCCATGGGCATACTGCCCCTGTCAGACGTGCCCACAGTGGTCTTACAACCTCAGCTATGTTTTGGGCTGTCATGCAGGCACAGTCACGTATGGAACGGTACACCAGACAGGGTCTGAGGGATCTGACAGCATGTCGCACAGCCATGAGTGACAGTATGCGTGACATTGCGGCTGCCATCCGTAATTTCACCGATGTCATAGACAGACATTGTGGGGACATATTAGATCAGTTCCACAACTACATGTCCATGAGCCAGGGCAATGGTGGACGGTTGAGGCGTCGACGTGGGTGTATGCCAGCAACAGCAGCAGCTGGCAGTCGTCACGGATGACAACAGGGCCGCAGCCACCCCCATAGTGCCAGCAGCAGCCTCAGCAATGCTGGGTCTGTGCTGTTATCAGACTGCCCCAGGAGACCATGTGCATGTGGCTCTGGACAGGCCCAACAGGGATGTGTGTCCAGTCAATGAACACCTGCTTCTGATGACAGTACCCAGTCTGGATTAGTACCAGATATGGTCCGTAGCACCCCTGCAAGGCACAGGTACCGTGTCTGTGGCCAGAGACACTGATCTGTATAATCTGGCAGGTACAGTCTGTGGCTGTCCACAAACACCGCTATATGGCAGCCATGAGGTGGAACTGTGTGCATCTATACACACATGCGAATTGACAACACCTAGTGCTACCGCATACATGCACACACTGCATCAACATTGCCCCACCTTGTACTGCTGTCCCTCACCAACACACATACACATACATGTCAATTGGTGGTATCAGTGGCAGACTCAGGCATACCAAGTTCACACCCTGTGCATATGATGAAACTGTGCCACCTCCTGCAATCTGTAACATCAGTGCAGGTACAGGTTAACATGTTGCTGATGCACAGGGTGACTACATAGATGTGTAGTAATAGTATCATGTTGTTAACAGTACAGTGTGCTGATATAATTGTGGGTATATCCCAGCATGCCTGATGCAGTAAGGGTATGATTGTCTTGTACTGTTTTCTACACCCATGATAAGTACCATAGTGTATCATCTGCACATGTTTGCATACTGGTGGTAAGGATGTCAACAGAAGGCCACATACATAGGTAGCACAGGGGCTAAGGTAATGAAAGTATTGATACGCAATGATGGACATGTAAACTGAAAGTGGCATGTTGCCCACACTGGACTCTGCAATGCGGATGTTTGAGGATGTTGATATGTGTGCAGTACTACACAACTGGTACAGGACACACAGGAGCACCCTAGCACTGCAAGCTCACGCCATGCTAGACAGCCCCAACAAACAAAACTAACTTTCACAGGAGGGAGAGTCCCCATAAATGTCAGGAATACTGTGGTGGCAGGACAGGTAGCATACATCCTACTAAGTATGGAACCACTGAGTGAAGGCTCAGGGTCTGTTATTTGACATGTGTATTAGTGCAGGTATGAGCACCTGGGTTTCCGTCTGGTTATTGTACATCCTGACGGTACATGGTCTGTACACTTGTGTGCACTGAGACTGGACCCTGGCCATCTGACCTGTGTATTAACATGTACATGTGTATAGTGCCTGCATATTTGCACTGTTACCTACTGGAAGTGGTACAGCTTGTTTGTTGTACAATGGACTACATGCAGCCCTGCTTACTGTAGCTTTGTTTGCATGCATGTTTGCTTGCAGTTACCCTGGAACACTAATTCCACCTGCAATGCAAATTTACGGAGCTTCTGTGGATTCCTAGTGACATCTGCATAGCTTACTATGCGTATGTCCATGTCTCACTTGACAGAACATCACTGTTTGTCCTGTTCGCATGTACGTTGCCTGTGACACATTGCATATGACTTACCTGGCATTTGACCTCGTGAGCAGTCATATATGCCAGCGCTAACTAATCACAGGCACTACACCCTCACATACTCACCTTCTGTACCTTGTTCCCCATTGGCCCTATGTGCTGTTAATCACTATGGCAATCACAATACTATGGTAGCATGTGCAAAGGTCACTTGTCAGTCACCTCTATGGTACAGTTGTGGAATATGTGAGTCATGTGGCAATGTCACAGCTGCCACATGTACACAGTCAACCCTCTCCCCTACCCATGAACATACAACACATGTGTGAGATGCAACCACATAGCCAAACTGGGGACTAAGCACTCTGAACCCAGTACTGGCATAACCTGTCAGGTGGCATGAAATACTACAGTGACTACAATACCAGTCTGATGTAGACCTACACTGACAGCAATCCAAACACATGAACACACTGGGGCATTCTTGGAGCCTCAGAATAGCATCCTGCCTGAGCAGCAGACACCTCTGCAGCTGGCACACAGGCATCGTTAAGCGGAACACAGCACATGCAACACATAGCACACAAATCCTGTGTGCCAAACAGTCACAGCCTGTACGGCTAGACAACACACCTGCTACAGTTGTGTTGGGTACCTTTATTGTCCGGTACAGTGAGGTCCTGCTCACCAGGCTGGACAAGGTGAAGGTCACAGTGATATGCCCGTGGGGCACTATGGTCCACCACATAACACAAGCATATAGGTCAGTCAGAGGCATGGACACATATGACTCAGTCATTGTCTGTGCCACTATGGCTGACCTGTGATGTACCTCCCTGGACTACATGATAGGGAACATAGAAGGGCTCTCTGAGCATGTGGCACAGGCTGGTATGACCCTGACCTTGGTTGGCATCATACCCTCACCAAGAATGCTGAAGTATTACTGAATGCTGATGAATTACTGTAGCTACAACACCCTAGCTGAAAGATTCCTAGCATGTAGTCACTGCATTGCTATGGAACAACTTGTTACCACTCCCACAACAGGTGAAAACATGCAGCACCTGTTCATCAACAACATGTAGACTATATGCCCCAGACCAGATGTGTATCCCTCACTGCTAGGATGATACCATATACAACTCACACTGTATATACACATACCACATGCAGCACCCGCACAGAAAACCACAGTCATAATGTTATCCAGTGCAAATACCATGTATTCACATGTGGCAGGCATCAGGCATGGGAACTATTGAAGGTCACAGGTATATATGTGTAGTTGGCACACACATATATCATATGTGTGCATTGCCATTACTGGTTTAATCGATGTCAAGCATTATTGTGAATAACAACCCACACGCATGGGCATTCTGTGTGACAAAAACACATGTGGCATTTGTGGAATTCAAAGCCATAACTAACTGTGCTATGACAGTAGTGAGAGACGCAGTAGCAGAGCGTGCTATTTGCATTACTGGGAGATTTGCCCTCTTCTGCTGTACTTGTAGGGTGCTGACATCATCTCTGTTTAGAGATTGGAATATGCAGCAGCTGGTGTGTTGTACTGGTTGCCAAAAGGGTCAGTTTTCTCACACATGTAATTTCACACACACTTGCCATTTGCAGGATTCAAAACCCTATGTAACTATGTTATGACACTAGTACGAGACGCAGTAGCTGAGCGCGCTATTTGCATTACTGGGAGGTTTCTCTTCTCCGGCTGTACTTATAGGGTGCTGACATCATCAGTGTTTAGAAAGAGGAATGTGCATCATGTAGTGTGTTCTCCTAGTTACCAAAAGGGACATTTCTTTCATACAAAATTGCACACACACTAACCCCCCTCTGCACACACTGAGCATTTGCAGGATTCAAACCCCTACCTAACTATGTTATGGCACTCGAGACGGACACATTAGCAAAGCGCGCTATTCGCATTACTGGGAGATTTCCCTTCTCCTGCTGTACTTATAGGGTGCTGACATCATCAGTGTTTAGAAAGGGGAATGTGCATCCTGTAGTGTGTTCTCCTAGTTGCCAAAAGCGACATTTCTCTCACACAGAATTGCACACACACTAACCCCCCTCACCCAAACGCACACACTGAGCATTTGCTGGATTCAAACCCCTACCTCACTATGTTATGACACTCGAGACAGACGCATTAGCAGAGCGTGCTATTCACATTTTTGGGAGGTTTCCTTTCTCCAGCTGTACTTATAGGGTGCTGACATCATCAGTGTTTAGAAAGGGGAATGTGCATCCTGTAGTGTGTTCTCCTAGTTGCCAAAAGAGACATTTCTCTCACACAGAATTACACACACACTAACCCCCCTCACCCAAACACACACACTAAGCATTTGCAGGATTCAAACCCCTACCTAACTATGTTATGACAGACGCATTAGCAGAGCGCACTATTTGCATTACTGGGAGGTTTCTTTTCTCCGGCTGCACTTATAGGGTGCTGACATCATCAGTGTTTAGAAAGGGGAATGTGCATCCTGTAGTGTGTTCTCCTAGTTGCCAAAAGGGACATTTCTCTCACACAGAATTGCACACACACCAACCCCACTCATCCACACACACTGAGCATTTGCAGGATTCAAACCCCTACCTAACTATATTATGACACTTGAGGGAGACGCATTAGCAGAGAACACTATCCAACTTACTGGGCATTGTCTCTGCACCTGCAGTATTTATAGGGTGCTGACATCATTATTTCTACAGAGGTATGTACGTCTATTACTACCTGTCAGGTGGGGGATAGCATATATATGCATTTGCAGCCACCTCCTTCAGGGTCAGATATGCACATCAGCACTGGCAGGTTATGTTTTATACCATGCTTCATGACCACAGGATCTGTAACACACAACACAACCAGTTCAGACCACCCCTCCCACATCCAGGACACACACTTTGCTTCCCTGGGAACAGTGCCAAGATATGAAGGTGTTCACATACACCATTCCAGTTGTTAACGTCAGGTACAGGTATATTGTGTGTGGGAACGACTCAGGCCTGTACAACATTACCCTACAGCCACTACAATTTGTGTGTCCATGTGCTATGGCAGGACCACTCACCACAGCCACAAGGGGAATACATATTGCACCTGACCATCTGCAACATGGGTACTCACTGTTCCACACCAGAGGTAGACCACCATTGTTGATATCTGACCATACCCACATTTCCCTGGACATCCATATCCCATCCCCACCCCCAGGCAAGGTTGTCACTGCAAACAAAGTGTATTTATCAAAAGCAGACTTTGCACTTGTGAAGACTGGGGTGGAAGACTTCAAAGGACCCATGCTGGGGGAGTATACAGGCCACTCTGCATAATCCTTGACAATTGCATTCTATGAGCATGTGGAAGGTTTGCATTGATCATGCTATCCCAAATATACCCATGACTCCTCCACAACAGGACACCTGTCAGGTGTACACCAGCCATATATGAGCTGTCCAACAGACGGAGTGAGATAATACATTACAGAGCACTAGCCCACAGAGGGAGGACATCTCTGAACAGTACTGGCACGACACTTCAATCCCTCATAATGATCACGACAAAGTGTTGACAGTGAAATTTTCCAGACACTGCAGATAAGGCTCCCTTCAGTCTGTTATTGACACCCACTTACTGTTAGAGGTCCTCACCAACCCTCTTCCAGCAATCACCAGCCACATGGATGTGGCATAGCAAATTCAACCCCTGGGATCTCCACTGTGTCCCTGCTTGATGGAGGCACAGCACACTAGCCTCAAATGGTGCCTTATGTGACCCACTTTACAGTGGCACAGTAGTCTACTGTACTGGGGAGGTAGACGCCAAGCACACTCTGGCTAAGCTTTCATTCCCTAGGGCAAACAGCCTAGTATTGACCTCTACACCCATATGTTTAATTGTCAGATGCACAATATTTGTTGCTGATAGACTGTTTGCAGGTCTTTTTTGCCATAGCATTCCCTGTTTCTATGAACAACTTGTGTATCTGTGGAAGATGTTTGAATATGAGAGGGATCCACTATATCCCTTATGTCTCTGTAGTCATTTAACTGTGTGCACTGGGCAGCTTGTTGTAATGTGGTTGGTTCCTGGAATAACACATACAAATACCAGATATGTGTGGCCAACTGCTAAACTGAGATATGGCTTAAGTGTGTGAGCATGCCCAGTGTGAGCTTTCCATATGTTGAAATCTGCAGTCCACCACATTTGTGGATGAGTGTGAACTTCAACAATATCTCACGTTTATGGTTGTGTGTTGGGTGTCATGTTGTGTACTTACTGGCCAACTGCTTTGTGTCTGAACACAACAGGGATTATACTGTGCCTGCAGGGTTTGCATGGGATACTTTGCATACAGTTGTCAACATCCTTTCATACTGACCAAACACTGTAGTACCGTATAGTGTACTGGTTCAGTACTTTCACTGTAGTGGACAGTATCCTGGGCTTTAGTCCTATCACTGCTTTAAATTTTCATAGTGAGCACAACAGACTGGTTAGGGGCCAGTTGTGCACATATGACCATGTTGCATTATGTTCAGATATGGACTACTTAAACTAGGCTTGTCCAACATTGGTAGTGTATTCCACAACACAGGTGGACATTGGCAAACACTAGCAATGTGCCCTAGGCCATTTCTAATGCTAGTCAGAGAGTGTGTTTGTCCTTCGACACACATTGTAACTGGAGTTTGCCATGACATATGTCATGGTTAGTATACTGTGCCTCCATCTACCCGTGACATAACAGTGATACCCAGGGTAAACCTACCATCTCCCATCCACTCATCAAGATTCCTCTTGAGGAGAGTCAATGAGTGACTCTCTGGCTAACCTGTACTGGGAGTTTACTCAAGAGTGGGGGTGGATTCTGTGTTATGGATCAATCAGTACAGAATGTCCTATGTATGTCAGTGCTGGGGTTCAGGTCTCTCATGTGCATAGCTCACTGCCATTCAGATTGTACAAGGTGCAGCATGTTCATTGATTCCAGCTTGGAAATGGCTTTATACATCAGGCACAGCTTGCCTCTGGGCGGGCAGTATGGCATTGTGTGGAGCTGCAGTTTGTTTAATCAGGCAACACATGGCATCTGTTCAAGCTCTTTGATACTCCTGGTGAGGTACTTTTGGGGTCTTTCCAGTTGATGGAGGTGTCTGCTGAGGTACATCCCACAGGGGCCATTGTACTCAATTGTGAGGCTGATGAAGGATGACTGCAGAGCCACAATGACCTCCCCTGATCTAGATCTGACTACCTTCATGATTAGGTGGGTATATGGTATGTTTCTGTAACCACTACAGCCACATGCTTGTCCAATGCAAGATATCTATCAACTTGTGTCCCCAGGTCTCTTATTACATCTTAAGTACTTAATGGGTTAACACCTATGTGGTAATTGGTGGGCACTTACTGTATATCCACAGGGGTTGACTATACACTTTTCTGCAATTAGCTTGCTGACATGGCTATGGTACCAGTTGTCTGTTTCTATGTGGCCCTTTGTGGGATGCTTGTGTCAGCTGGAGGGTCAGATATGGTGGCCAGTTTGTAGTCCTCTGCAAACTTGTTCAGACACAGTCCTTCCATGTTGGCCTATACCTATGGGACATATATACCAAACAAGGGAGGTCCCAGGACCGAGCCTTGTGGGATGCCAGTTGTATCTGGTTTGTAGTCTGACATGGCTGCAGCATTTCTGACCATGTCAGTTCTGTCCTTGGTCTGGTTTGCAACCCCTCTACTGACATAGGAGTTTATATTTAAGCTGGTGAGCTTATCTATAATGAACACGTGGGGTATTGTATGGAAGCCTTTTGCAAGGTGCAGCTAGGCTGTGTGGACCACATTCCCCTCATCAATAGCCTTAATGACTGTTTCAAATGAGTCGGACATGTTTAAGGGGCAGGATCTGCATTTAAGAAAGCCACACTGGGTAGGGTCCAGTGTCAGTAGGTCCCCAATATCTTTATGTCTGAGGTACATGCTGATCCTTTCCATAGCTTTGCAGACCAAGCTTGTCAGGATTCTGGGGTGGTAGTTTGCAGTATCCATTCAGGCAACACCTTTGTGGAGAAGGACCACTGTTGTTATACACTGCTCTTTGGGTACATATCCTGTGGTAAGGCTGACATTGAGCAGTAGTGTTATTTGGCGTTCCATTCTTCTTGGAGTCCATGTTGGACTCAGGCCAGGACACCATCTCGTACCATTGATGCTGTGTGTTTTGCTTTGTAGCTGCTGGCTGTTACCTCAGCATCTGCAATGTCAGGGGGCCAGCACTCTGCTGGGATAGATATTTGGCATTTGGGGGGGCGGGAGTTTGCACTGCACCTGTCAGGTTGGATGTTGGCAATGTGTGTGTGTTTGGTATATTGTTTGTAATATTTGAGTGATTCAGAGCATATCTGTGAATTCCCAACAAGGTTCCTACCATCAGTTTAGAAAGCCTTGTGATTATCCTTAGTGTCCTGTACAATTTGTATCTTCATAGGTTCATAGGTTCATACTAGGCTATCCACCCTAGGGCATTTATAAGCCTAGCCAGAGTGTGTGTGGCTTTCGCCACCCCTTGCTATGTGAATATTATGGCCATTTAGGATTTACTTTACTGTGCCTCTGTCTGGACGTGACGCAGTGAAGACCCCCAGTGTACATCTACGATCACCCATCCACTTGGCAAGATTCCTGTTGAAGAGAGTCAGTGAGGGGCTCTGCCTAACATGGAGTGGGATTCCGTTCCAGGGTGTAGGGAGCCTCTGGGTTATGTATCTGTCCCTCCAGCACATCCTATTTCATTATGTGTTGAGGTTGACATCTCTCACTCTCACAGCTCTGATGGATTTGGGTTTTCTGGGGTGGAGCATGTCCATTAATCCTGTGTTGGACATGGCCTTGTACAACAGACATACAACGCCTCTGCGTAGGCAGTATGTGACTGCATACAGCTAGGGTGTCTACAGCCAGGCAGCATATGACATATATTTGAGACCCTTTATCCTCTTGGTGAGGTACCTTTGAGATCTTTCTAACTGCTGCAGGTGTCGGGTAAGGTACATCCCAAATGACGCATTGTACTAAATTATGGGCCTGATAAGAGAACAGTATAGGGGCACAATGACCTCTGTTGACGTAGATGTGAATCCTTTCATGATAAGGTGGCCAATATAGAAGGTCTTCCTAGCCACATTGGCAATGTGAGTGTCACATGACAGGTTACTGTCCACTTGTGTCCCTAGGTCCCTGATTACTCCTTCCATATGTAATGGATTACCACCTATGTGGTAATTTGTGAGTACCTTGTTTGGTATTTGGTGAGACATTCATACTGTCCAGTGTCTTCAGGAAGGCTGAGTGGGGTTCCTGTGTGTGAGAGTGTGGTCTGTAGCATGCTACAGACTGTACAGCAGTTTTGCCTACGGTTAGTTGCACATGGGTGGTCGCCGATGCTTTGTGCATTGTCAGTTACCTGGACGTGTGGGTATCTTTGCTGAATATGGATACTCCCCCTCCTTTTATGGTTTGGTCCAGATTTTGGGGCCATAACGCATGATATGAGGTATAACCTGGTAGTGCTGGTGTGCTCTCAGGAGCCTTGATGCAGGTTTCTGTCACTGCATGGACATCGATGTTCCCCATACAGGGGAGGGCCTCGGGAGCATGCATGTTGAGGTAAAGACGTCTGGCATTGGGCAGCATTACCCTTATGTTTCTTTCCACTTATGTTTTCTAGGGAGATGGGTTTGTCTTTTCAGCCTTGCCTACAAAAGGCTCTATGGAGGTGGCAAGAGCCTTAGCCAATATCCAGACGCCCAGGGGTAACAGGTGCAAGCCATCCCTGGCAAAGCAGCGTGGCTTGTCAAGCATGACATCCCAAGCAGACAGACATTGGATCCCCTTGGAATGACACCAGTAATTGTGCCACTTGTTAAAGCTGATCATTCTGTATTTGTACTGTGGCATCATTCTTGGTGAGGGTAGGATGCTGCAGAAGGTCAGTGTCATACCGGCCTGGACTACATAATCGGAGAGCTCATCTATGTCTCTTTTCATGTAGTCCACGGAGGTACGTCTCAGGTCATTCACACCAGCATGGACAATGTCTGCATCATATTTGTACTTGCTTTGGGGTGACCTGTGTACTTGTGTTATGTGGTGTATTGTAGCAGCCTACAGGCAGCTTACTGTACCCTTTCCCTTGTTCAGTCTGGTGAGTGGGACAGCAGTGTGTCTGACTATGGAGTCACCTATTACAACTGTATCAGGCATGTTGTTTCTCCATCTGGCCTGTGACTGTTTGGCACACCAGCTTTGTGTACTATGTGTGGCATGTGCTATGTTTGGAGGTAGTGGTTACTTGGGTGTCTGCTTTGGAGGCCTCTGTTGATGTGGTGTGTTTGTAATTAGAGCCTCTGGGAATGTTTTTCTGTGTTTATGTCTTTGGTTTGCAGTTGTGATAGGTCTATGTGAGACTGGGTTTGTGGTGTGTGTGGTTACCTTCTCCTCCTGACTAGTTTTGACAGTACTGTGTTGAGAGAGCTCAGCCTCCGGTTTGGATAAATGGTTGCATCTCTCACATATATTTGTATTTCTTGGGGGGAGGAGAGGGTTGTCTGTGTACATGGGGCAGGTGTAACATTGCCTCAAGATTCACAGATTCAACTTGTTGTAGCTGGCCTTAGTGGATTGTATGAGTGGACATATTTTATTGCCATAATACTGATCAGAGATTACTTCCCTTTTTAGGTTTGCTCTATCACGTAGTAGCTTCCTCATTCTCTTTCATGGTTTGGTAATGGCTGGGGTCCACCATGCCAGATGCCTGCGTGTATGGCATTGTGTCTTGGTTTTATTTGGGATTGCATAAACCATGCATTCCTGGCAGTGTTCATGGAATGCCTGCATAATGGGTTCTGAGGTGTGGCCCATATTTTGCACATGCACAGGGCCTTTAATGGATTCCACATCAGTTTGGAGGAGTGCAACATTTGCTTTACACATGTTTTTCACTGTGGTTTTCTGGCCAGGGACTGTGGTCAGGATGTGTATATCCGGTGTGATTACTCTATGGTCTGATCTTACCAGTGAGGGATACACTTCTCATCTTGCCATCCAGTACCCATGTTGCTGATTATCACATCCAGTATGCTTACCCCTCTTGTGGGAGTGGTACGTTGTTCCTGAGCATTTTGGTTTATGGATTCTAGGAACCTTTGTTCTAGGGTGTTGGAGGTAGAATAATGCTCCCAGTCTATGTTTGGGTATTTTCAGTCACCCAATATAATGTGGTTTGCAGAGCTTGATATATTCATGTATTCCAACATAGGCTAAGTGCAGTTCCTGGTGTTGGGACGGTAGTCTGTAGCAGGCTATAAACTGGGAGGCAGTTTTAGCCACTGTTACTTGACCATGGCTAGTCCATGCTGCTTCTTGTTGTGGTACCAACCTGGGGGTGTGGTTATCCTTGACAATTATTGCTAGTCACCCTCCTTTTGTAGCTTGTTCCATGTTTTAGTGCTGTACAGCACAGTATGAGGTGTAACCTGGTAGTGTTAGGGTGCTGTTGTGAGCCTTGACCCAGTTTTCTGTTACAGAACAGATATCAACATTATCCATGCTGGGGGAGTTTAAACTGCATGCATCTTGCTGTTTAGACTTCTGGCATTGGGTAGCATTACATCTAGGTTCTTATCCCTTGTGATACCTATGGAGGAGGGTTTGTGTTTTGAGCCTTACCTATTCAAGTCACGCTGGGGGTAACAACAGCCTTTGCCAGTATCCATAAGGCCAGGACTGATAAGTGCACACGACCCCTAGCAGGTGGAGCATCATGTCGTGCTCAGCATGTCATCCCAGGCTGGCACACATTAGATCCCCTTTGACTAACAGCAATACTTCAGCCAATTATTGCAATTGATCATCTCATCTTCATATTGTGGCATCATGCTTGGTGAGGGTAGGATGTTAGTCAGGGTCATCAAGTTTGCATATACTACATGGTGTTACATTGCTTAACACATGGCAAGCATGCCTCAGGTGGTGCTGCAGGGCTGCCTATGTTGGATGCACATACTACACTCCCTGTACATGTTTGAAATCAGGTTGTGTCAACTTAGGTGTCCCTTTTACTATATGTGTGAGTCAGAGAGAGGTATAATTTCCAGGGTCCCTGCTGAGCCAGTGTATGTGCTATGCGTTGCCGCTTTGCCAAGGCCAAGGCATACTGGGCATGCCTCCTTCTGCCTACTGGGGCAGGCTCAGGTTGTTCCTCCTCTGAGTCACGCTCTGCCTGTGATTGACTTGGCAATGGTGGGGGGCTGTTTGGCCCAGCCCTATGGTGATCCTGCTGCAGCTGTTTTCACAGAATCATATTATGTAGCATAGCACATACCATGACAATTTGGGTACATGTAGTTGGTGAGTACTGCAAGGCTCCACCAGATGTATCCAGGCACTGGAACCATGACTTGAGCAGCCCAAACACATGCTCGATTACATTTCGTGTTTGTGCGTGTGCCTCATTATGGCATTCCTGTTCAGGTGTGTGTGCATTTCTGATGGGTGTCATCAGCCATGGCTCCAGTGCATATCCAGCATCCCCTACTAAGTGACCATGTGGGATGTCCCCACTGGCAAATGTCTGGTACAGCTGCGTCAGATGCCAGATATGGGAATCATGGTAGCTTCCAGGGCAGCCAGCACACACATTCATTATTATGCCCTGGGCATCACACACGACCTGGCAGTTGATGGAGGGGAAGCCCTTGTGGTTAATGTAGGCCCTACCCCGCTCACCGGCTGGTGCTTTGATGCATATGTGCATGCAGTCTATTGCACCCACTACCTCAGGGTATTCCGCTATTTGCTGGAAGAGACGCATATTGCTGGCCAATACCTCACGGGCATTGGGGAAATATACATGATTACCGACATGTGCTGACATGGCATCCAGGAACTGGTGCAGTACCCTGGAGGCTGATGCCTGTGATATCCCCATCATATCACCAGTTGGTCTCTGGAAGGTACCTGTTGCTAGTATTCTTAGGCCAACACATACCTTGGTTTCCACTGGGATGGGTTCCCCTATGTTAGTTCTGTGTGTGAGGCGTGGCCTGCACAGCTCAACAATTTGCTGCAGGAGGTGTCTGTCCACTCTATAGCGCGCCACTATCTCCAGCTCATGTAACCCCTGATAGATGACCCTGGGCCTGTACACTCTTCTCCGTCTTCTCATTGTGGGTTGTCTGGCAGCATTTGCATTGTCACCACCCTCAGCAAGTCACCTATGTCTCCTTATGACAGCTATGGCAGCCCCTAGCATTTCTGCTCTGAGTGAAGCTTTCTCAGTTTTCACCTCTAATAGCTTACTCCTGTCTTGCAGTGTCTCTTGAGAGAAACATCCTGCACTGCTGTTTGCTGAGTTTTAAGTGCTGGGCTGGGCTAGTATTCTGCCTGTGTAATTGCCTGCTTCTAATTGTTTTCACCTGTTAGCTCCAGCAGTATTCCCTGCTAGCTTCCTACTATTTCTGTTGCTTCCTTTTTCCTTTCTGTTTCCTCAGGGGGGAGCAACGCGCATACCAGCGGAAACACGCTCACAGTGGCTTACACACATGCACACATGCTTACACAGTTCAGAATCTACTTATTCGGGTTAAAACAGACGCACACCGGCGCAAACAGTCTTACAAGTCTGCCAACAGGCTCCCACATGCTCAGTCTGCCTTACACGTGCGCACACTGCCCTACTCGCGCCTCCTGGCGCGCACACGTGTGCATGCATGCCCAGCAAGAAACTTTGGTGTTGGCTACAGTGTACACCTTCCATTTCTTGACTTTCCCATGCTTATCTTGTGACACTCCTCTTTCCATGATATGTGTCTGACATATGTCACGTAACACTGTCCTCCAATGAACTGCACTTCCTTCTGCCATTCCCCCCTGTGATGTCACCTATCTCCTACTCTGTTCCTCCTCCTTATGTAACTCTTACACTACTCGGAATGTGCTCATTTGCTATGTGACAGTGGGATTCAGTGTCCTAACACTCATTTACATAAGATTGCCTATTAATGCTTAGTTACATGTCTTAGACTCAGCTTCCCCCCTTAGCAACCACTAAACGGTGGCCATGTTTTTTTGGTCTGCTGGTTCCTGCATTGTATATCCATGTATTGCATAAAACCCACATTTGTGGGTTTATAACCTTCATTTTTATGTTTTATATAGCGCAGACCGTTTGCGCGGGGCTGCGCTGCGTTTAAACATCGGCGATCGCCGAAAAAAAAAAAAACTTTTTTCTCATATTTGCATCAGGGTACCTTGCCAATGGCCACATATTTGGCCATTGGCATGCTGCCTGACACATATGCACCCTTTATTTGGAGCTGACATGGCTCCATTGTGTTATTTGCAGAAACGTACTCAGTCAACTGAGTACATTTCTGCAGCTAACACGACTCTTACACGGGCTGGTTTCAGCTTCGTGGATCGCTAATCTACCTCATTTGCATGCCTTTCGGCTGCAAGTGAGGTGATTAGCATATCCACGCCCAGTCCGTGTAAGAGATGTTTTAGCTGGTCTCTTACACAGAATTTTGGGCTGTTCCTGGATTGCAAAGGCTGCATGGAGTCTTACATGACTCTTAGACTCCGTGCAAGCCTTCGTGAATCCTGCCCATAGTTTTTTATGCACACTAATACATATGAATTGATATTTACTAGATATTATTAGACGGATGTATTTTTATATTTATAGTATTCTTGTTAGATTATGTTTAAAGTTAGATAGCTACGTGTTTTTTCTTGATTTTAGTGCTTGTCACAGACCTGATAAAGACTTTATTGCATTAGGTAGCCAAAAGCAATTTTAGTTAAAACTCTTTTTATATGCACTTAATGCTTTTCTTAATACCTGATTTTGTAAAGTGGGCTGCCGATAGGTAGTATTTTCCTTAACTAGGATTTAGTTTGATCTAATCAGTAGTAATGTGTGGGGGTGGGTACTTGTTCTAAATGCACTTTTATGGCCTTGTTTATGGTGTTTGCTTGAATAGGCTGGATTAAAATTAAACAATACATAAATTTTCCACATCTACTTTTAAGTATATAAAATCTGATATGTTTAACATTGTTAAAATATTTCTGATTTTTTTGTTACTGAGGATCACTTATCTGTAATGAATAAAGGCTTGCTGCTTTGGAACACTACTTGGGTTTCACGATTTTTGGAAATTATTGTGACTGAGCTCATCAATGAAGTTTTAAGACCACTAGTTTCTTTGTTCTTTATTTTATTCCTCAATACTCATGGTGGTGAAGTTGGAGCTAGACAGATTCCTGTGCTTGTTCATTTTTTTAACTTAAGTTTAACTACATGATTTGTTCCTAAACCATGACACACTGCTGTGGAGATCCACCTCCATAAGGGTGGCCCTACCATGGACCCCAGTAATTATAGATCCATCAGTCTTATGAATCTGATCTGCAAAGCTATGGAATCTGTTATAACTTACCTTATTAATGATGATACCATAAATCTTATTAGGCTTGATTCCCCACAGTTAGGTGTCATCAGAGGGAGATTTTGCCTATCAAATTTAGATAATTTCTTTGAAAGTCACTCAGGCTGTTATGTAATGATTATGCTGTTGTTCTGGCCAAGGTGTTTGACACTACAAAATAAAAATGTAGTCAGGGACCTTGACACCCTGGTTGACAATTCACACTCCTTTGCTCATGATGTAGTAACTGCCATCAGAAATTCTTCTACTTAGTATAACTGATAACCAAGGATATATCATCTAGAGCCAAACAAATCCTTGTTCCCTTGCATTCAGGATTGATTAGATCAAGTTTCGAGTACACCACCACCTTCAGGATATACCACTACAGACATATCAAACAGCTAGAGAATCCTTAAAGGCCTTAAAGACCCTGAACTCCCTAAGGTCTGTCACTCTATCTGTTTACTGAGTATCTTATAGGCTCTTGAAGGGTGCTCTGCGCCTTGCCTACCACCATACTGTACTTGATCTACTGTATCTCTGCAAGGCTAATAGCTCCACAAACCCCAGATCTAGGGGACATAAATCTTCACCAAATGATGGAGAGAGAAAGATTCTTTATACATCTCCTCCCCGTTTCTGGAATAACCTACCCCTGGAATTTAAGGAGTGGGACACACTCTCATCCTTCTCATTTCAGGTTCAGCCTGAGTGTAAAAGCAATACAATGGAATATACAGGGTTTACAATGCACAGAATGGAGCACTTAGAAAGTGTATACAAACATTGCAATTTTATATGGTTTAAATAGATCATAGAGATAGATGAGTTGAGAAACAAGACAGTATTCTGCATTATATAAAATGTATTTAATAAATGATATACCAATCTTCTAGCAGTTTATTTCAAATTAAGTATTTACCTTAACTGATAGTCCTGTTGGGTAGGGAAAAGAAAGGGATCAGGGAGTGGGGGGG
The DNA here is from genome assembly GCF_019279795.1 of Protopterus annectens. Classification (NCBI taxonomy): domain Eukaryota; kingdom Metazoa; phylum Chordata; order Ceratodontiformes; family Protopteridae; genus Protopterus; species Protopterus annectens. The sequence goes on from NC_056738.1 coordinate 502,263,342, forward strand.
GTCAGAATTGGGGTTTTATGATGCACCAATATGTGATCTCTGTAGGATTATTTATTGGCATTGAATTGGGTCATATTGTATCTTTTTTGAAGGACTTTTAACTTAAGGTCTTATTGTTAAAACAGTAACATTCTTCTTCTTTTATGAGATGCTGTTTAAGTTTTTTTCTTAAACTTTGGAAGATAAGTTGAATCTATTAGAAGTGGGGATAAAGTTACCCAGAGTTTGAGTCCTAGGATGGAGAAACTATATTTACTACACTTTTTGTTAGAAGGTGGTGCAGAGAGATAATGTGGATGGGTGGATGGGGTATGAGATGGAGTTTTGGCTTAGCAGCTTGAAATGGATGAACTCTTGAAGAACAACAGATTTTTTTCTGGACTGGAAGCCTGTTAGCATATTTTGTTAGATGTTGCTTCCTGTGATATAGTTTATTGTTTTAGGCTGATGCTAGAATGAGAAGACAATATTTTAGTCTTGTAGCTACGATCTCTTTTCATAGGGCTACTCTGCCTTACTGGGATAAGATTTAGGACATCTTCCATGCCTAAAAAAGACTTAGTTGTAATTTTGTTCTGGTTTAATGAATTTGTAGCTGGAAATTTAGATTTTGCTCTAACTAGAGTTTTAGGTATTTATGTGCTGTGGAAGTCTGTGGGAGATTTTGGTGGTATTAGAGAATTGCTAAATTGGTAGGAATATAATTTAGTTTAAATAGAGTAACTCAGTCTGAATTTGGCTTAATATTAGTGGAGACATGCATGAATGGGCGTACCTTCGTTGAAGGTTGTGCATCAGGGCTGGTAACTCAGCACGTAAAAATCAACTACCAATCATTAGCGGACCAGAGTTCCACTGTGGCGACCCCTAACTGGGAAAAGCCGAAAGATACAACAACAACAGCATTATCTTCCTGGAATGTAGCTGGTGAGGGTTAGAAAACCTTGTTTGTAACTGAAGATTAATATTATGATGTGAGAAGTCTGTCCTAAAGATGACCACGATATCTGCACTGAGACTGACACTGAGTAGGTGTTTGTCTGAGGGGAGTTTGATTATAGAAGTTAAAAAGAGCAATGGCGGTATAACTGGACTTTGTAGAACACCTGTGAGGAGGGTTTTTTTTTTTTAAGAGGTGGAAGAACCTGTTTTAACAGTGAGTGTGCATTGGTGAATAAAGTTATTGAACCACTAGAAGGATTTGTTGCAAATTCTTTTAGACAATAGGGCTTATGTAAGATCTACAAATATATGTCTAGTATATTGCTCTTTGTCCATTCTGATCAGTTTGCCATCATTTATCAGTCTAGATGGCTGTCATGGTACTGTGGTCCATCTAGAAGCCCTGCTGATTTCTGAATAGCAGTCTTTGGACAGAATTGTAATCACAGAACTGATTCAATTACTTTTCAAGTACTGGAGATATATACATGGATCTAAAGTCTGAGTGTTTTTTGTGTATTTATTTATTTATTTTTTGGAACTGACTTAATTATGGCATATTTCTTTATTGGAGTGAAAGTATTTTGGCAGAGGTTATGGATGTGTTTAAGTGGGCAGATTAAATGTTCTCTGCATGGTTTTATAAACCAGGGGTTTCAGTCGTCAATTCCTGGATAGTTGTCATCAGGAATTTTGATGAATATGTCTTTGATACCTATCAATGAGGCTGCCTTGAACAAGAACAGTGGGGAAGAGTCAGGTGTACCTGAGTCTGGGGATTGAAATATTTGGTGGAGTGTGTAGGGGAGTGGGGAGTTGGATGGATTCACTGGGAAAATCAGGGATTAGGGCTCCTTTGGTGGTTATAAATATGATGCTGGAAAGATTTTTTTCATTGTCAATGCCAATAAATTGGCTTACTTTATCTTGTGATTTAAATTGAGGTTTTGAAGGTATATATGACTTTGTATTTCCTATTATATATACATTTTTGTTTAGTTACATATGGCAATATATCTTTATTTGAATTGTGTTGTATTGTGTTTTTTCAAACATCATAAAGGCTTCATTTCTACGTTGTAGCAGGGCTTATATTTATTTTTTGACATATGTTTTGATTTGGTTTGTGGATCAATAACGTCAGAGGGAAGAGCGTTTACTTGTTAAGAGAGTAGCTGTAAGGGTACTGGCTGCATTTTCAGTCTTGGTAGAAAATGATTGATGCCCAGTCATTTTTTATAGGCAGTTTTTAAGTTCTGCAAAGCTATTGTCATAATGAAATGTAAAGGTTATTATGTGTGGAGTTAGTTTTATTGTTGTGCTGCTGAATGTGTATGTTTCAGACAGTGGTCACTAAGAGAATGGAGGAGAACTGCTGAAGAGGAAGTCTTGCCATGGATATTTGTTATCACAAAATCTAAAATGGAATGACTGTTAAGTATGGAGTTTGGCTTCATAGATTCTGACATGATTCAGAATAATTTGAGGCTGTCTTGCTATTCATTTAGGTTATGATTACTGTTACTGGGTAGGTTTATTCTGAAGTTTTCCATAATTACTAGTCTTGGTTTGAGTGATGGTGAGTGTTATTTTGGAGATGATGTAATATGTAACTAACAATTACTGTTTTTATTAACCTAAACCTGGTAACATCCTACCTTGATTTTGAGTGGGCAGACACAACATAAGATGAAAAACAATCATCATTTTGAGGGTTGTGTCATCACTACCTAATTAACCAGCTCCAAATTATCTGTCAGTAATTTCATTTCTGGCTTATTAAATCATTCACTGATGGGTGCTTTGCAGAAATGGCATTCCATTCTGATATCAATGCAAATCATATGAGAACTGTAAGCTTGCCTGTTTGTTATCTTTTATCTTGAAAATGTTTTATGCCCATTTGGCCAGCAAGATTACTGATACAAGGTTTAATGAAGCAGTTATGTATTGGCTGCCGCTGCCTTTGACAAATCCACTTAATGTTCTGAGCATCCATGTATGCTATCAATCAGTCATGAAGCCTTTTCCAATGCAAACAGCAGCTGTGTTACTGATACAATTTACACTCTGTACACACAGACACACACAGATACACAGACAGACACACACACACAAAATGTAGCATTTTGTAATGCCTCAACCAACAATTTGATTTGGGTCAGTCCTCTGAATTCTGATTCAAGGTCATATTTAATTGCTTTACCAGCTGCCAGTACAATATTGTTTTTTCCCTACATTCATATTTTAAAGCCGACAACGTTGAACACAAATTCTGTTTAATCTACAAGGCTGTTACATTGGTTGCATCTGTAATTTTGTTTTCCCACCTCTTAGGTTTCCTTACCTATGAAGAGAAAAGTCTGACAGCTTGTAAAGTTTTTCTTCCTGCACATAGAATTATTATAAAGTTATTCACCTGCAGTCTTCCCCTGTTTCTGATATTATCTCTTTTTCTTTATACTGTACCCAGAATGTAAGATTCGTCCCCAGATGTAAACTGTTTTAGAGAGTAATGTTAATCCTGTTGTCTTTTAACTAAAGGTTTGCACTGTGTTTTAGATATACTTAATGTTATAGTGCCCTGCTTGGATGTGACTGATGTACAAGTCGTATGTGCCCATGTCATGGTTGAAAGGGTCCTTCACCTACCCCATCTACACAGTAAACTAATGCATAAATAAATAAAAAAACCCAAATCACACTGTATGTTTCTATTCCTAATAAAAGGAATGCATCTTCTGAGTTCCTCTTATATGTTTGAGAACTGTAACTGCTATATTTGTAGGTGTAAAAATTTAAGTGCAATTATAAAGAAATAGTTTCTCTTTGGAGCATTCCACGGTCTCTGAAATGCATTGATCTTGTATTATGGGGGATGGAGGGAGGGAGTGCATTAAAGTTTGCCCCCCTGGAAAACATGCTTTGAATGTGTAACAGGGTCTTTGGTAGTTCACTGTTACTTGGGGTTAGTCACACTTAAACTATCCTTGTTTTATTATTTTTATCATCAAATCTTTAATTTCCTACAGGAGACCCAAGAAATAATTTTTACAATTGCATACCCAAGAGAAGATGTTGTTTAGCTGTTGTCGAATTTCTGTATTAATGATGTGAATGTAAAGTCACCACGTCTGGAATGGGATATGCAGGGCTTTGTGGGAGAGTAGCTGACAAGGTGAAGTAAGCATCAAGTAGTGCACCATTCAGTTAAGGTAGTTTTTTTTTGGGGGGGGGGTATACAACAGGACAATAAAGTATGGGGTGCATTGCTTTTATCTGCACCATTGTCAAAATAGAGTGCTTTAGCTTAACCAGTCATTGGTTTCAAGTGTGAGGCAACAATGTGGCCTTTTAAAATAACCAGAGCAAATTCCTGGTTTCTATGCATGCTGCTTCTAGCTTGTCAGCCAATGTGGTATGAGATGGTATGGTATGAATATGTGCCATAGAGAAAACTGGTTAGTACGAATGCTTCCGCAGTTGTGAATTGAGCCCAAGACATTATAAATTCTCTGCTGGTAAACTGTAGTCCACTGTCAAATTTAACACTTAGTAAATTGATTGTACTGACTCTTGGAAGTTCAGCACCATCATTTTTCTAAGAATAACAACAACAGTAACAAAAAAATATTCAAGGATTTGAATGTAGTTGAAAGCTTTTCTGATTACTGGAAAGGCAGAAAGGGAGCATTTCAATTATTTAATGTGCTGCAAGAATTCTTAAGCTGATCTGAGACTTAAAATCTCAAAATGTGAGTTTGACATGTCACAGATAATATGGCACATGTTCTGGACAGAAAAGGAGTATACCCTTCTGTATAGAATTTTGAAAGCTATTTGTAGGGTGCCCTGCCCGTGTGTGAAATGGTTACAGCCATTCCAAGGCTTCACGTGATATTATGGGAAGTTTGTGCCTAATTAAAGTATGATGTCAGAACCATGGTATTGATTGTTGAAATATAATGTGCTGTGGTAATGGGAGTGACCCGGTCAGACTAATTTCAGAACATGTACATACATATAAATCTGTGATAAGTTGTTGGTACATTATTAATAAGAGTTACCAGTATCATTTACTCCCACTTATAAAACAGTTTCAGACTTTCATGTCAATAGTTATGGACAAAGCAAAAATAATTTGGGAAAGGGCCTTAAATTAGAGACAGGTTTTTTAAGTGATGGTACTAGTAACTTAGACCTTCTCAAAATAATTTCCAGTTTTAGGAGGGAAAGAGAAAAATTCTGAGAAAAAAAATAGGTGTGTCCTGGAACAATGTGAACAGTTGGCAGGTATGGGTACAGAGTTGATACTGAGTCAATCCTCATTCCACAACCTTTGAAGACATTCACTAAGGTACCTGTCATTTGTTTTTGCTAGTGTTTAATTTTAGTATTAGATCTGTCATCAAAAGCTACCTCCACACAGAAAGACTTTGAAATATTTATTTATTTGCCTTTCATCACTGTGAAAGTCTGACTCGACAAAGCCCCTTTTCAATGGAGGCCCAGAGAAAAAAGCTACACATTACATGCTTTTTTTTACTCAAAGAAATTTTTATTAATTTTTTTTCATATCTTCAAATAGTGAAACATAAAATAATATAACATAATCAACTAATCAACTATTTACAAAATAAACTACATACAATTACCTAAGTATACAATCTATAACATCATATTTCCATATACAATATGCAATTGGTATTAAGACGCTATGCTGACTAATCAGATACATTTTTGTCCAATATTTTGTCAACTTTCTTCCAATAAATACATTACATGCTTTTTCACATCAACTAGCAAGAGCTAGCAAAATATATTACATAACACTGAGCTATTTAACAGCTGATCACTATGTTAAGTACATTATATTGTACATTACAACATACTAAAGTCAAAAATAAAGAACATTCAGCATATTTTACAGTTTATATATAAAGTCATATTGAACTTTTAGTACACAGACTGAGTGAGGCATATGCAAGTTTTGTACAGTTATTCACTTGAGACATGTAAGCAGGTGAGAAGGTGTGAGGATTTTATGATATTTACTTGATTTGGCTGCATAAGGAGTGGACTTATTAATGGTATGAGAGTAGGATTGTTTTTGTTGACAGGTATGATTTCACCGGAATTTTAAAATGTAGATAGGAAATGTTTAGATTTCGAAGGGGGCTTAGCAATGGGGGTGTTTCAAGTAAATGGCTATTTTTTGACGGGTAAGTTTTCATGGTAGTATTAAATCGTGAATGAGAGGACAGAGTTCTAATGTTTGTTGAGAGAGAGAATTCCACCATTTAGTAACATATACAGTCACCATTATGCATTTTAGATTTTTGAGTACGCAGTAAATGTTGGTTCACTGAATGCAGTTCTCTGTAAGCAGAGTACCAGTTAAATAACTGGCTGGAGAAAGACCATCTATCTGGGCTGTACAGCATATTGTGAGCAGTCTTAATGTGAGTGTAGACTAATATATTAAGTGCTCCAGCCAGTTGAGGGACTGAACTATGAGACAGAGATGCAGTCAGTTACTGTGGTTACTTGCAAACGTTCAGATATTCATATTCCTTTCTCTAGTCACACTTAGCCTGCTGCTAGCTGCCAGCTAACAGGCAGACAGTCCCTGAAAGAGTTTGAATAGATCTAAATTACATACTGCCTTAGAGACCAGGCAGTTTGACCTCTATGTAGCCTATAAGAAACAGAATATAATGACAGTTCCTGAATTTTTTTCTGAATATTTCAAGTTTTCAAACCTATGATTTTTGTAGTAAAAAATAATTATACCTTTTCAAGTTCTTCCAGGAGGGTTGTTTGAAGGCTAGAAAAGTGGATTGTTCAAAGGCTAGAGAATGAGCATTGTATTCAATAATGGCTCCAATCTGTGAGGTACAGAATGACACAATGGTTTTGCTAGGGTGATTAAACATGCCCTTTAGAATTAGATGAGGCCACATTGTATGCTTTTCTAACATTTTTATACAGTTAAATAGAAACACTACATTTCCTGGAAAGTTAAGACCTTTGATATAGCAATTTAGATTAGAAATCTCTTGAATGTAACCAAGTTGCATACATTTAGTCACAAAGCTTCTTTATAATACAAAATCCCATGTTATATTAATTTTTCCCCACAGGGGTTGATGTTGATGAAATGTAAATCTGAAACATGCTGTTAGCATTGTCATATGGAATCTGCAGACAGGCTCTATTACTGATGAACTTACCCACAAGTGACAAAATACAGTGGGGAAAAAGATCAAGATCCTTATTTTAAGCTGCTAAATGTACATCTTCCTTTCTTATTAGTTATTTTCATTATTAATATGTCATTTTTGTATCCATAAAAATTACAGAACAAAATTGTCTTAGCCACTATGGCAGCTAAATATTCTGTATTAGAAAATTGAAAGGCCTAAATATTACCAACCTCTCATATTGAAAAATGTTGTTTTTTCAGAAAAACAAGTACAGTTGTCGATGATTTGTTGGGTTATTAAAGGGAATCTCCCGGGAATTAATTTTGTCTCATTGGCATGTTTGGGATTGCGTGTGTGTGTGTGTGTGTGTGTGTGTGTGTGTGTGTGTGTGTGTGTGTGTGTGTGTGCGCATGCGTGTGTGTGTGTGCATGTGTGTGTGTGTGTGTGTGTGTGTGTGTGTGTGTGTGTGTGTGTGTGTGTGATGGTGATAGTGCTCCCCCTAGCAGCCAATGCATCGCCTTTGCAAAAGCACCCCTCTACACTCACACATGCATACATTTAAAAGCCCATACACATATTGACAGCTAGACACCATAGACACACGCGCACACACACACACACACACACACACACACACACACACACACACACACACACACACACACACACACACACACATCAAAAAACAAGCCTCCCCACAGTTGATATCAGTTAGGGAATGACACATCCATTACCCATACACATGCTCCAAGAGACACAAAGACAGACACACAGATAGATATGCACACACATCCAGAATCTTGATTCCCTACCTAACCTCACTAAGGTAACCACATGGGCAGATGGTCACAGATTCACACATACACATTCATACAGCTTCATTCATGGCTCTACAGATATACTCAGACATACGCACACATGCAAACACACTCACACACATAACACACACACAAACACTTCAACACCCTCCCCACACACGCATCTTTGCTGAACTTACCAACACCATGACTGCTTCCACAGGAGCGAGTAGGTAACTACTGCCTTTCAGCAGTGTTCACATTTCCTCCAGCAGTGAAATTGGGAGATGCTGGAATTTCCGGGGGAGACAATATGGATAATTAACATTATCTGCTCCCCCAGACTAACACGTTAGTATTCAGCTCTGCCCTTGAGCCACCCTCCACACTGGGGCCCCTGCTAAGTGGAAACCTCAGTAGTAGGGCAGTCTAAGAATCAGAAATAATTACCATGAAGGCAAAAATGATCATGTTATGGCTTCCTTATTTTGGTAATCCTTTCTGAATCTGAGCCTCTCTTTTTTTCCCTTTCCTTTTAATTTTTTTTTCTTTATAAACAAAAAATAACATGTTTTCTGAACTAAGGTAGGCACACAGTGGTCAGACTTTAAGTCATTGCCTATCACTATCCCTAGAATATATTTTTAAACAATGTTATGCACATACTGGTCAATGTTTAAGTTATTGTCTACCATTGTCCCTAGGTCTTTAATGCTGGTGCCCATTTTGTGATTTGAACATTTATTTTGTGCTCATAATTATACAATTGTTGATAAATCTCATGATGCAACATGTGCTGACATCAATAGTGAAGTCATTACTGCAGCACCAGGTGTTCACTTTTTTGTAGATGATCTTAGACAACATCAGCATCTTTTATTGAAACAATTCTGTTATCCAGTTTGCAATCATCAGCATAGTTTTGTAATGCATAGACCATTTCACACATTTATGTCTGAAAATAGTCCTAAACAAGAAGTAGCACAGAGCCTTATGGAATTCCACCAATAACTCCTGTTGGGAAAAATTGGTAACCCTCTACCTTGATCTGTATCCTTTTACTTAACCAATATGGTGCCTATTAAATTATGTATGAACTGACATTTATTAATGCTATTTATTTGGCAGTTATTCCCTCATGAGGGGTATTGCTGAATGCCTTGCAAGTACATGATAAGGAGTATGTTGCTCATCCCGTCATCACATGCTGATTGCATCTCTTCAAAGAATGTCATAAGACTCAAGTATGATCTCCTCATATCAGACCCATACTTTTCTATATCTAAGAGAAAAAGGTCCCCTGTGTCATAGGTTCATAGGTTGGTACTAGGCTATCGGCCCTAGGGCCTATACAAGCCTAGCCATAACAATTCCCTGGATATTTCTTCCCACAGTATTTACTTCCCTGGACCCCTGTCTAGCAGTCATTCTGGATAATATCCACTTGGACCTTCTCCATGATTTTATGTAGAACACTGGTCAGGCTAATGGGTCTAAAATTGTTTGGGTCACATGTGAATCCGAGCATGTCACTATAGGCAGCAACATGTTCACATGCCGACATTTTATTTAACTAGCCAGACAGATATTTATTCATATTTTTTAAATTCTGTGTTGGCTGGTCCCATGGAGTCACAGCTTTTAATTCTATCTCTGACAACAGTTATCATATTTCTTTGTTATACAGGAGATGTCTCCACTTGTCTCTATGGTACGCTTGCATATCTATCTAACTGTCTATCTATTGCTTATTGTTTAGTTTGCAGAAATTTTTATGCACACGCATTTGCTAAGTTCTATGGATATGTGGTCTGTTGACTGTTTATTGATAGGTTTCCTTACACAAGCTTGAGGAGAAATTGCATGGACGTCAGTAGCTCTCAGAAAAAAAAGACAGACTGCATAACAGCAAATGCTTTTTCTCATAGGAAATCATTGCCGGTGCAGTTTCTGGTTGAGTGCCAGTGATGATTCATTTGTTTATGGAGAGTTCTCCCTTCTTTGCATTGGTATATATAATTTTTTCATCTTTATGGATTTCTGACAAATTTTTTTTTCCTTTTGGGGTGTCAGCTTTTAGGAAGTTGGTGTTTCATAGTAGAACCTTTATTGATAACATGCTACATTTAGAGTTTTTCACCTTTCACTTTTCTGGTGTAATTAAAAAATACTTTATTGACGATTTCAACATTGGAGTACAAGCTAAATTCACACTAATGTCTGGAAGATATAATAAGAAAAGTAAATAGATTGTTGTAGTTTATTAAATCTAAACTTGTTTTTTTTTCAACTAAGTGTAATTTTTAAAAACTAAGTAGCACCTTTTTTCTCCTTTTTAAATATCTTATTCATTTTTGGATTCTAGCAAAGTTTTTATGTTGAATTTACCTGTATATGTGTAGCTTACTGGCATGTATTTATGAATATTTATGAATACATTAATATATTTTTCACAACTGCTGTGCATTCTTTTTTACATGTTTACATGCACTTTGCAGTACAGCACTAGGTATTGTACAGAGATATTAAATTAAGACAGAAAAAGTGGTTAAAAATGTGGGGTACTGCACCAAACAAGTAGTGAGTGGGAAAGCTATGGAAAGGAGAATAACTTAGATATACTCATTTTAGGATGAAGGTTTCCCAGTATGATCTTTTGTGTTCAATAAAGTGACCAAATGAGATAAAACTGGGCGGGGCTTCTAAAATAATATTTATATTAGGGGAGGGTAACTCAAGAGCTACAACTTACGAACAAGGGACAAGAAGGGAAGTGCTGTAAAAATCAAAACTAGAAAGCATTCTTTTCTGACAAATCTTAAAATGAAAGTGTAACCTGTTTCTCTTACCTCAAATAAAAATGCTATTTCTCAGTTCCTCTCATAATTTAGAACAGGTAGCCTCTTTGGACTCAAAGAATAATATAAATGTTTACTTTCTTGCCTTAAATTAGAGTTTTTAAAACTACAAGAAATAAAAAAGACAGAGTAAACACTACCACCTCACACCCACTCTCACTCATATATGAACTCCAAGATCACACAAAAAATAAAGAAAAAGAAACAGGGGAAGCAGTTGTTATTACACAGTACTTCAGCACAAAAAGGGCAAAACAGTTATTAGGCAGTACTTAAAGGACAGCCGCACCCACAGACTCAAAAAACATGTTTACTTCATCATGATTTGGTGTTTCTGTATAATACTGTATATATGATACTGTATAATATCAACTGCTTCCCTGTCTGCTCTAGTATGCAATGTATAACTTTCACTGCTTGTGCTTATTAAAGGACAACAATGGGATATTAAAGCAAATTGCTCAACCTGCTGTCTCTTTTAGTCCCTGTTCATTGATGCAACAGTGAAAAATCACCCATACAGCTTTAAAAATGAATCCACTCAACTGTTTTCCCTGTTAGGTTTCCTACCTTTCTGTACTGTTTTACTTTCACTTTGAAAACCAAGTTGAAAAACCTCTAGCTGGCTCTGAAATGATGATGTCACATCTGCCAGACCTCTTGCTCTAGCTACCGGGAAGTTTCCTCCCCCAAAGTGATGTAATCCCCGCCTGATTTGCATGCTGTATAGAAGAGCCAGTGGACCTCCCACATTGTGATGTCAGAGCTGCCTTGCCCAGCCCACTCTTAACCTAGCAAAAATGTTAAACTATAATCTCACTTTTCTGAAGAGCCCTACCGATCTGTGACAAAGTAGAGGCAGAAGCACAGTAGCAGCTGCAAAAACTAAGAGCATAAATTTGCAATGACCATGCGTAGACATTAATTGCATGTTTTTACATAAGAAGCAGATGTCTGTCACAATTAATCGACAACACTACATCAGATTACAAGAAGTATGCAATACCGTAATTTTCTTAAATTACCACTTAAAAAAAGCATGTGCTGTCGTCATGCAAGTCTGTGAAATATTTTGTGTTTATAGTGCATCATTTGTTAGCTATTTAACCAAACAGGGAGGAAAAATAAGTGGGTGTTTGATGGTTTGCAAAACAATGATTATTCCCAGTGCTATGGAGCTTGGTTGTAAATTTGACAGGAGGAGTGCAACAAAAAAAGTCTCCCACTGTAAGGAAGGAAAGGCTGACAAGAAAAAAGTACATTAGTCTGGTCACCTGCTCCGAGCTGTCAATCACATGCAGATATTGGGTCAAATTACCCTTAGCTCTTTGACAGCTAGGAAAGGTAGGTGTGAAGGGGGAGCGGAGATACCTTGAAGAACTAGATTTCAGCCTTCACAAAAGAAATCAAGTAAGCATTTCTAAGAAGAAAGAGCAATAAAATGCTATTTTCAGTTCTGTTCTGTAGCATTTGCACGGCTTGTGTTTGAAGTAGTCATTGAAAAAGGATAAAATTTTAAGCAAAAGTAGGTGACTATAACACAGCAGTGAATGAATGTAAAATCAATGCACTTACAGGAGCTTTAGGGAAAACGTGGCAGATATAATGAAACTTTTTGGAGACAAACAATGCATTCTGGGATACTTAGAGGCAGACTAAACAATCAGAATTATTTCAAGATACCAGACCCCATGTGGTCAGAGTCAGAAATTGTGTATAAAAATATCTAAAAAGCTCTAAATAGTCCCATTTGGTGTTAAAATGTAGGAAACACCAAACCATGATGAAGTAAACATGTTTTTTGAGTCTGTGGGTGTGGCTGTCCTTTAAGTACTGCCTAATAACTGTTTTGCCCTGCTTGTGCTGAAGTACTGTGTAATAACAACTGCTTCCCCTGCCTGCACTAGTAAGCAATGTGTAATAACAACTGTTTCCCCTACCTTTGTTTGTTAAGCACAGTGTTCTAACAGCTCCTTTCCCTGTCTGTGCTTGTTAAGCACAGTAGTACAATTGCTTCCCCTGCCTGTGTAACAACAACTGCTCCCCTCCCCCTGCCTGTGCTTGTTCATTGTTGTGTAATTACAACTGCTTCCCCTTCCTATGCCTGGACAATTTCCAGTTCAGTAAGTATACCAAGAAACTGTATTATTGTTCATTGAGCAGGACTTGTAATCCCCAATAATACTTGGCAAATAGAGAACTCAGTGAGAGGAACCTGTCCAGTAGCCATATGCTGATTGTATCCACCACAGACTATCCTGCTTCTTCACAGATAAGAGATATGGGCTCTAAACTTCCAGGATAAGTAAAAACAAAAAAGGTCACAATGCAATGTTTTACATGATATTGCCTTAAAACATTCAACACTTGATTTTAAGATTCTGACCTCAGTGTACCTACAAAAATAAATAAATAAAAGTCATGTTTGTGGTGTATATCAGATGACTAGCATATTAGTTTCAAAGCTATAGCTAGTCCAGGTCCTGTGGTCAATCAAACCAGTTAGGACATTAGTCAAAACTTTAGTTGACGCTAACAATAAAAAGAAAAAAAAGAACAAAGAATCTGGAGACCTCTATTCTAGTAGAAAGTCTCAGTTCCTTTATTTAGAGAGATGAGTGGTGCTGTATGCAATGTAATTTTTTCAAGGCACATACTGTTGTAGTTATACAAGTCCAGCTAAAAGCAGGTGGGTCAAGAGGAGTATGGGCAGTTTCTGGTTGGAGAGCTGAGGAGGTTGGAACAGGAGTATGGCTCCCTCCACCTGCTGATTGGAGGCTGGATGGTCACCCCAGAGCTGAGACACTGTTGAGCTCTGACTCATTCTATTTATTCTTACTGAACTGTATAATGATCCAAAAGAGAAAACTCCAGAGGAAAATTGCAGTGAAAAAAATAGAGAAAGAAATCTTACAGACTCTATCTGGTAAATCATATTAATAAAGCCCTTATACAGTAAAATATGTCAGGAAACACTAACTGTTTAAAAAATCACCAGTATAACAAAATAAACCAGATAGTTCATGACAAAATGAACAATTTAATAGACATAAGCTTTCATGTACAAATCACGCTTATTAAAAAGTCTAGTATATTGCCTTATTTGATAGTCAGCATGGCTTATCTTAGTGACCGGATCCCAGTTTTTTTTTTAAAAAACACCACTCCATAGCTGGCTTGGTAAAGCGACCTTTAACTTGACCGTGGGGGACCATGTGTTCACTTTTCAATTAAGCAGCCCCCTAGGGCCATCATATACTTATGCTACACCTGGATGGGACTCACTTTGGCCTGAGGAAGTGGGTTAAGCCACCTAGAGGGGATTGTGGTGGGAAACCAGCCCCGGGTCTCTCACTCACAATTCCTGAATTGGGAATGGGATACCATCTTCCACAGCCTGCTCTAAAATATTGCCATCCTAGAATTGCCAGTTTGAGATGACAATAAATAGAAGCTAGAAAACAGTCCAGAATTAAATTGCCATCTTACTGTAATCCTTAAATACAAGCCAAATGACATTCCAGATGTTCAAACACAGTAGCTAGAAGAAACATTCACCAGAAAGTTTTGACTAATGCACTAACTGGTATGATTGACCACAGGACCTGGACTATCTATAACTTTGAGACTAACAACATATACAATTTTAAGGAAGTCAGGCAGTGTTGTTTGAGATTAGTCCTAGTCACTTTGGCTCTTTCTCCTTGAATTTTGGTCACAGATTTCCAAGTTGGACTGATCTGTTCCTTGACTTAGATGGGTAGTATTTTAAAAGATGTCTAGCACATGCAACATTTAAGCTCTAAAAGAACACAAGACGTAATTAAATAAACAAATGGGCACTAACTGACATATTAAAATTAAAACATAGAGTATATTTGACACTTATTTAAGATTATGTATGGTACCTTAAAGCTAAATGATGAAAGATGGTGGTAGATATGTTTGTTGCATAAATTACGTAGAAATGAACAAAAATAGGAATTAATTATATATATCCAATAGTAAATAATATGGTCCTTCAAACAAAATATATCATAGATAATAAATTTAAGAAAAAGAATGAGAAATTTGGTTAATACGGGTCTATATTGTAAGTTCGAAGTTTGAAAACTTCGAATCTCATATGATCAACATCATATGAGCGAAGTTTATAAACACAGAACATTACAATGGAGATCACTGTATAGAATATTTCCCTTCACTTCAATGTAGTGGGATCTCGGAGTTGGTATATTTAAGCAGCAGGGGGTGTGGGGGGTACATGGGGGCTTGTCCCCCTGCATAGAGCGTTCAGGTAGTTTTTTTTATTTTTAGTTTGTTTATATTTTATGTTTGAAAACTTCACTCATATGGAGTTGATCATATGTGATTCAAAGTTTTCAGACTTTGAACATATAATATAGACCTGGTTAATACAGTATATAAAAAAAGATGGTAATAGATATGGGCTCTGTAATGTAAATTAAGTAGCAGCATGTGATGCCTTGAGGTGACTGCATGCTTTTTTTTTGCTTGAGAAGAAATACATTTACTTAACAAGTTAACAAATTAGCATCTTGGGCAGCTACCAATAATCCCTTTTCTTAGAAAATGAGCTTGAAACAACAGGCATTGTTAGTGTTATTAATTTTATGTGTTGACTGGGAGAATCCCATTAAGCAAGTGGATCATTTTAAGGGGTGACCAAGGGAGAAAAATTTCAAATTGCAGTACACATATACAGTTGATTCAATAATACAGTTTAAACAGAAATGGAATAGTCAGAAAGTGACTAAAACAATTTTAAATGCAAAGAACAGGTACTGAACCAAATAAGTATACTCAATGCTACTGGCTAAGTATTTAATAAAGTGCTGATCAAACTTTAAAATGGTGTTTTAATTGATTCTTTATAAGTAGAAAATCTGCATGATCAGATACTTAGACTACCATTCTGACAGTAATAGATGGTTCTGAACAAATGGCCTCAGGCCTTTTTTTTAACATCGATCCTACTCTTTCAGAGTTAGCCAAGATGAAGGCATTCATTTTCTGATTACCCACTTATATAGTTCAGGATCACATGGGAGCTCAAGCTTATCCAGGTAGTCAGATGGAACAAGATATTTAAAGCAGTGTTAGGCATAGCCGGCGTTAGGCACCCGCAGAACTCGTGACTTCGGGGAGCCCTTGATTATCTCCCCATGAACAAGGGCCCCCAATCAGCAACCGCAGGTTTCTCCTTCTCTTCCGTTTATTCCTCAGTACCGCATAGATGTCCGCAAGGCAGCATGATGTCACCGAGTGATTGCAAACTTTTTCTGTTTTTTTTTTTTTAATTTGTCTGTAAGTTGCCACCAGTCAGGTCCACTTTAGTGAAGCAAGGGATCTGATTGGTTGCAGCAGACAAGGAAGTAAGTTGTCTTTTTTTTAACAAGGAAGTAGTGAAGCAAGGACCTGATTGGGCATTGCAATTTGAGGTGCTTAGGGTTTTTGAGGACAGAAAAAAATACTTGTATTCATGAGTGGGTTACCTTGTTTCTCTCTTCTGTGGTGTAAACTGCAAAGATAACAATGTTCCTGCCTGTGACCCTCTAGCAGATTTGCATTGTGCGCCTGCAGATTACCTGCTTGTTTAGACATCACTCAGTGGATTGGTTTTCGGGCAAAATCAGTCGAGTCTAAGAAAGCATCTATGCTCTAGTGCTGCCATGTCTAAGTAAACCGCATATGACTCGAGCTAGATGAAGTAAAGCCTGTTTGCCAATGGGGACCATTTCCCATTTGAACATACAACCATCAAAATAGGCTCATCTTTTTTCTATGATTGCAGGACCTACAATGGGTTTGGCTGCAAGAAAGGGAAATCATGAGCTTTGCAATGTCTGGCAACAAGTGTGTAATCTGCTCTTGTAAGTGTATACATCAGGCTGTGTGTTGTCTGTTTGTGTACCTGTGTAACTGTGTGTTTGTTTATTTGTATGACTACATGTCTGTGTACCTGACAGTCTGTGTTTGTATGTGTTTATGTCACCTGTCCTGTGCTTTAATGTGCAACACAGAAATGCCACAGTCTCATTTGGAACCCTCCCTCATGTCACAGTTTCTGTCAGACAAATATATGAAACATGAACAGTAACACGAAAAGCAGAATGTCATGGCTCCAGTCAGACATCGAAGCAGCTGTCATATGCAGAATAGATATGACCCATTTTGGTGTGTGTGTGTGTATGTGTGTGTGTGTGTGTGTGTGTGTGTGTGTGTGTGTGTGTGTGTGTGTGTGTGTGTGTGTGTGTGTGTGTGTGTGTGTGTGTGTGTGTGTGTGTTTATGGTCTGTCTGTCTCTCTGCCTGCTATAAAATGCATTACAAGGTATCACAATTCCACTCATTGTAGAGAGCTTCTACAGTTCATGAGGTCAGCTGTGATAACCCCAGACAGAACACTACTACTGTATCAAATGCAGTGTCCTGGAACACTACTACTGTATCAAATGCAGTGTCCTGGAACACTACTACTGTATCAAATGCAGTGTCCTGGAACACTACTACTGTATC
>NC_056738.1:502283182-502353182 GCF_019279795.1 Protopterus annectens
CACTTGAGGATGGGTCTTTATATATGTGTGTGTGTGGCGGGGGGGTGAAACAGTAGGCAGTGCTTAGGGCTCCATTTCGCCCAAGTCCACACCTGTACATAGAGCTGTTGTAAAATACCATTGTTGCAACTAAATAAGAGTAACTGTAAATGCCCCTTTGTGAGATGCGCCAACATAGTGTGGTACACAATCTTGTTGTAATATAAGAGCATTGTAGCTACCAGTCAGTCTGTGTGTACTAGTCCTAAAACTTTGCAGCATGAATTAAAAGGTTGCTTGTGAGGGGTGGCAAAAACACGGTGATACTTAGACTTGAAGTCCCCAGTGGGGACCCCAACTCAGCATTTGCTGGGGTCCCCCAAAATGCTAACACCAGCCCTGGTGTTAGGGTGGAAGTGCATTGCAACATACAGACATACAAGCATACACAGACACACACACACACACACACACACACACACACACACACACACACACACACACACAATTGCGCATTCGGAACAGACATAAACATATGTTGATACACATGCAGGAACACACT
The DNA here is from genome assembly GCF_019279795.1 of Protopterus annectens. NCBI lineage: Eukaryota > Metazoa > Chordata > Ceratodontiformes > Protopteridae > Protopterus > Protopterus annectens. Next base: position 502,283,724 of record NC_056738.1, read on the forward strand.
TACACAGACATTTGCACTCATACACATACACATGCATGTCAGAACACAAATTGCATGTACATAAACACTTGCACAGGCACACATAGACACACACACACACACACACACACACACACACACACACACACACACACACACACACACACACACATACACACACATGCACATAGAGAAACACGAACATTCACTGATACAGTGCATGCATGCCTATGAGCAGTTGTGAGGAATGCCAGTACGCTATGGCACATTTTTGGGATGTCAGAGGAAACCAGAGCACTCATTTAAAATTAACATAGACATATGGAAAATGTGTTGATGTCACATGGAAGGCAACACAGCTAAGGACTGAACTGGAGAACCAAGTACTGCAATGCAGCATATGTATACATATGCCTACATGAATTACAATATTTATTTATTTATTTCACATTTATTAACCAGGTTAGTCCAACTGCGTTTGCAAACAAACCCATTTTCAGTGGAGACCCAAGGGGAAAAACCCCAGCAAACATAAGTAAAAATAAAGTGACAATATACAAATATTAAATAACTATCACAATACAAAATAATTGTAAACAAGAAAAGGTTATTAACTATTTGCATTGCATTGATAGTAAGCAACCCATTTTCAGTGGAGACACAAGGGGAAAAAGCCCCAGCAAACATAAGCAAAGATAAACATACAGGACAAAAATATTAAAAACAATACTGCAAATACGAAATTAATTATAAAGAGAAAAACAAAAGAAAAAATTATGAACATTAAGGATTGCACTGATATTAGTGGATTAAAATTTACTACATACTAGAGTAAAAACAAAAAGATAATCATTGTTCAAAAGAAGAACAATGTATAGACATTGATAGGACGTGGGGGGGAGGATAAATAGTGTGGAGATAGGGAGGAGGCTATAGTAGGGCTATAGTAGTAGATCGGAGGGTTTAGGAGGTTCGTTTAAACAGAAGTTACTAACAGAGAAAGAAAGTTAGGAGATGCAGCAGGTTATACAGTGGGAGAGACTAAGACTATGTGTGGTCAAGGCAACAGCATAATTTCAAGTTATTTAAGCTCCTTTTTAAAACAAGGAAAGGAAAGGCTGGATTTAATATGGAGAGGGAGCTTGTTCCAATTTAGTGACAGAGTGTTTGTAAAATAGTTTGCCAATATTCCTTTAGGGTTTAGAAACTGAGAAGATGCTGATCAGCACTCCGGAGAGGCTGGTGGGAGAGACGAGTAGGGAGTAACATGGGAGGTGAGCGCAGGACAGGCAGAGGGATTGTTGAGTATGGAAATTCCAGCCACTGAAGTTTCTTTAGTGAGAGGCAGTGATGTGAAGAGAGTGGTTGGTTTAGAATAAATACGGAAGTTTTGTTGTTTGTTCCAGTTTCTGTAGTGAGGTAGCTTGGATATTGGTAAGGATGGGGAAGCATATAGATGACTGGGTAAGAGAAATGCCTGCGCAAGAGTGCATTTAATGGCAGTAGTGAGGAATATTTTGTTCCTATAAAGTAGTCCAAGTTTTTGGTGTTTTTTTTTTTTTTATTTTAGTTGGTCATCAATTATTACCCCAAGGAGTTTGGTGTGTGAGGTAGGGGGAGATAGTGGTGCCATCTAGGGAGGAAGGAGAAAAGTTAGATTTAAGGTGAGAGAGTGTCTGAGGTAGGAAGAGAAGGAGTTGAGTTTTCTTAGGGTTAAGGATTAGATGATTGTTTCTGAGCCATTTTTTAACAGAGATAAAGGAATTCTGTGTTAGTGTGTGTAGTTCAGAGATAGTACTGGAGATAGATAAGAGAGTAGAGTCATCTGTGTATTGTATTACAGATGAGAGACTGCAGGAAGAATGTAGGTTGTTGGTAAAAATGTTGAAAAGGAGCGGTCCAAGTATGGAGCCTTGGGTACTCCAGTTTGAACAGCAAGGAAGGGTGAGAAAGCCTGCTGAAATCTAATAGTTTGTTTTCTGCAGTAAGACAGGATTGGAACCTGCCAAGAGTAGAAGGAGAGAGGTTTAGGTTTAAGAGTTTGTTAAGAAGGATGGGGTGAGATACAGTGTTGAAGACTTTAGAGAAATCATGGAATAAACAGGAGACAAGGTGGTTGTTGTCCCTAGCATTTGCAACCTTTTGAGTAAAGGATAGTAAGCCATTCGAGGTACTGTGTTTAGGGTGGAAACCATGTTACGAGGGGGTGAGGAGATTTTTGTGAATGAGATAGGAGACAGTAGTTTATTTTATTATTTATTTATTTTACATTTGTTGACCGGGCTAGTCCAGCTGGATAATTTCCATTTTCAGTGCTCCACAATTAAAACAAGGTTAAAACATTTAAGCAACAATGCATACATTTTAGTGTAGTAGAAAATACAGCGAAAAAAAAACAGGTAAAAATCAAACAGCCTAAGCTATATATTCATGTTTTTTTTTTTTTTTTTTTTTAGAACAGTACAGTAATTTAGTCATTTGAAATAGCAGGGAAAGATAGTGATTTTTACGTAGGGAGGTATGGCTGAAGAGCGAAGAAGTCATTTAGTCTGGATTGGTACAGGAGCAGAGCCAGAAGTTGTTAAGATGTAATAGAAGTTGTTTTTGAAAAGTTGAAAGGATTCTAGTGAGGTAATGTGTGATGGGAGGTTATTTCATATTTTCCCTATGGAGTTTGAAAATAGACAGTTACCTGCTGAATTTGTAATTCTAGTTGTGGTGACTTGTATCTTTGCAGATCGCAACTGTTTCAAGTTTTTGTAGGGAGTAAGGAGGTTACAGAGAGCTGGTGTTTTGTTGGTTGATAAAGAATGTTATGTGTAATTAAGAGTTGTTGATAGATAAGCTTGTTAGGTAGTTCTAACCATTGTAATTGTTTTAAGTTATTACAGTGGTGAGTTCTGTACTGGGATGCTGTGGCAAAACGGGCTATATTATGATAGGATGTAGTTAGTTTTTCAGGTTACCTTTAGAGAGATTGGTGTAAATAGAGGAAGCATACAGTAGGGTGGAGATAAGATGTGATTGAGCTAAGGTGGTCCGTGCTTCTGGAGTAAGGAAGGGTTTTATTCTGTACAGTGAACCTATCTTTTTATTTACTGCTTTTATAGTGTTATTGATATGACAATCATAGTTAAGATTATTATCAATAGTAACACCAAGCAGTTTGGTAGTAGAGTCTGGGGAGATAAGAGAATTGTCAGCTGCAGTAATAGTAAAATTTAGTTGAGGAGATTTGTGGGTAGGTGAGAATAGTAATAGTTTTGTTTTCTTGGAGTTGAGAAGGAGACATCTTTTTGAGAACCATTGTTCAACGGTTGAAAAGGTAGATTGTGTGAGTGACTGGAGTTCAGATTGGGTGGGAGCTGTACAGATGATGGTAGAATCATCTGCATATTGTATGCAGGTAGTGTTATGGATAGATGATTGAAGATCATTAATAAAGATAGAGAATAAGAGCAGGCCTAATATTGATCCTTGAGGTACTCCTAAGGAGATAGGTAGTAGAGCAGATAGAGAATTTTTCCAGAGTACTGCTTGTTGTCGGTTTTCAAGGTAGGATGAGAACCACGTTAAGGAGGAAAAATCCAAGGCAAGTGAGTTTAGTATGTGTAGGAGAAATTTATGGTTGACCATGTCGAAGGCTTTTGACAGGTCTAGGAAAAGAGAAGCAGTTAGTTTGTTATTATTACGGTTACAGTTTATTGTGTTAGTAAAGGAAAGTAGTGCAGTGGTCGTACTATGTGAGGGTCTAAATCCATGTTGAGTGTTTGCTAGTAGGTTATTTTGAAGGAGATGGTTAAGTAATTGTTTGTGTATACATTTTTCCATGATTTTAGCTAGTGGCGATAATAGTACTATTGGGCGGTAGTTAGAGAGGTCAGTGGATTTGCCTCCTTTATGTAAGGGTATAATGTGTGATATCTTCCAGATTGCTGGAAAATCACTTTCTTTTATGAATCTGTTTATTAGGATCGAAACAGGGTAGGCTAAAGCTTTTGCTGCTACCTGAAGAAATTCAGCAGGAAGCTTATCTGCTGAGGGTAAGAGAGATTGTATGTAGGAGGTGGGTATGGGTTGAAGTTGAAGGGAAGGAATGACGTTGTTGGTGTTACTTAAGATCAGTTGGGAAGCATCAGGTAGTTGAGTATGTATACATTTTTCAAGGATCTTAGAGAGCGGTGAGAGAATAGCAATTTGTCTATAGTTAGAAGGTTCAACAGAGTTGCCACCTTTGTGCAGAAGAGTGGTATAGAAGGATTTCCATATTTCCAGTATGGTAGATTCCTGAATGGAGCGGTTGATTAAGATAGATACAGGATATGCAATAGAGTCAGCAGCAATTTTCAGAAACTGAGGGTGGAGTTTATCAGTGGAGGGAGAGGATGGTTTTAGTTTAAGAAGAAGGGATTTGATATATTTAGTAGAAACAGGTTGCAAGGTAAAAGGCTGAGAGACAGAGGAGCATAGAGGTTTAGGAGGAGGTGAGGGTGATGCAGAAGAGTTGGGATGAGCAGTGTTACCAGCGGTTAGGAGTTTAGAGATGCTGTCTATGAAGTGTTTGTTGAGTAAGTCTGCAGTTTCAGAGGGCGAGTGATAGGAGAAAGAGTTAGGGATGGTAGGAGAACCAGTGTGGAGTAGGGAGTTGATAGTACTCCAGAATATTTTGTGGTCATTTGGATGAGAGCTTTGAAATTTTGTGAAATACTGGCGTTTATCCAAAATAATACATTTTTTACATAATTTCCGAGTTGCTTATAACCTTGGAGAAAGTTGGGAGTTTTAGTGGTTTGCCATTTTTTCCATAGAGCATCTCTTTCATGCATTAAAACATGAGTACCTTTGGACAGCCAGGGTGCTAAATTAGATTTAGTTCGAAATTACTTAAAAATTTGGTTAAAAATTACTTAAGTTTAAAAACTGCTTGCCTTACTACAGTCAGTTCTAAAATTCCTATGGCTACACTACGCTTAGGATCAGTGCTCAGAGTTAACAGCATGTTGGTTCATTCCTCAAGTGTACCTCATTAACAGGAATGTTACTCATTTTGAGTTCATAGGTGTGTACTAGGCTAATGGCCCTGGAGCCTTTACAAGCCTAGCCCATAGGATTACCCTGGCAATGTGCCACCCAACCTTAGTTTCCAGTGCCTCTTTTGAGTGATTCCTGGGGTGAATTTTGTATTTCTCATCCACTCATCAAGATTTCTCTTGAAGAGGCCCAGTGATGTGCTCTGTTTGACATGTATGGGAAGTCTATTCCATAGCATTGGCAGTCTCTGGGTTATGAACCTGTCCCTCCATCACGTTCTGTTGATTGTGGTAATGAGGTTCAGGTCTCTGGAACATGTGGTGTGGAGGGATTGGGATTTCTTTAGATGTAGCATTTCTAACAGAGCTGGGTCAGACATGGCTTTATAAGTCAAACAGAGATCACCTCTAATTAGGCGATATGAGACAGAGAATAGTTGGAGTTTTTTTAGTCTGTCCATATAGGACAAGAGTTTAAGGACTTGGCTCCTCTTTGTGAGGTACTTTTGCAGCCTCTCCAGTTGTTGCAGGTGTCTAGTGAGGTACATGCCAAATGGGGCATTGTACTCAATGATTGGCCTAATGAGGGAAGAGTAGAGGGAGACAATGACCTCTTTCTTCCTGGATGCAAAACCCTTAGTAATGAGATGTGCCACATAGAAGGACTTTCTGATCACAGTGGCAATGTGCTGGTCAAAAGAGAGGCTGCTGTCAACCTGTGTTCCCAGATCTCTTACAATGCCTTCTGTGTTCAGTGGACTACTGTCAGTGTGGTAATTCATGGTAACTGGGTTTTTCCCAAAGGGTATGATGACACATTTTTGGCATTGTGCTTAAGGCCATAGTTCTGACACCAGTTGTTGGTCTCAGTGAGGCCTTTCTGTAGGATGTCAACATCCCTTGAGGAGTTAATAATGGCTCCCAACTTGCAATTGCCTGTAAACATTGCCAGCCAGAGTCCCTTCATGTTGGACTGGACTTCTGAGAAATAGATACCAAACAGGAGAGGACCCAGGACCAATCCCTGTGGGACTCCACTCATGACTGGTCAGCAGTCTGACTTGGAGTTAGGCTACTTTCACACTGTGGGTTCTATCTGTGAACCGGTTTGCAACCCACCTAGAGATATGGGTCCTCTCCTGTTTGGTATCTACTTCTCTGAAGTACAGGCTAACACAGAAGGTCTTTGGCTAATTAAATTCACAGATGACTGCAAACTAGGAGCCATAATCGAAACTCCTAACGATGTGGACATCCTACAAAAGGGCCTCACTGAGACAGATGCTTGGTGTCAAAGACATGGTCTCAAGCTCAATGCCAAAAAGTGCATCGTTATCCCCTTTGGTAAAAACTCCGTACCCATGAACTACCACATAGGCAGTAGTCTACTTAACACAGAAAGTGTGATAAGAGACCTTGGGACACAGGTGGACAGTAGTCTCTCCTTTGATAATCACATCACCACAGTGGTCAGGAAATCCTTCTATGTGGCACACCTCATCACAAAAGGTTTCTCATCCAGAAAAAAAGAGGTCATTGTTCTTCTCTACTCATCACTCATTAGACCCACTATAGAGTACAATGCCCCTTTTGGTATGTACCTCACAAGACATCTACAACAACTGGAAAGGCCGCAAAAATACCTCACAAAGAGGATTACTGGCCTCATACAGATGCCTTATGCAGACCGTCTCAAAAAACTCCAGCTTTACTCTGTCGCATATTGCCTACTCAGAGGCGATCTCTGCCTAACATACAAAGCTATGTCAAACCCAGAGCTGTTGGACATGCTCCACTTAAAGAAATCTCAATCCCTCCGAGCTACATGCTCTAGGGACCTAAACCTTGTCACCACAATAAACAGAACATGCTGGAGGGATAGATTCCTGTCCCAGAGACTTCCCATACTCTGGAACAGACTACCTATCTATGTCAAACAGAGCTCCTCATTAGCACTCTTCAAGAAAAATCTTGATGATTGGATGGGTAATAGGAAATTCTCCCCAGGGATCACTTCTGTGGTTCTGCTTGACAGGGGCACAGGAAAATAATTTTCTTGGGTGGCGAAAGCCAGGGTACCTTTTTGGCTAGGCTTGTATAGGCCCTAGGACCAATAGCCTAGTACCTATCTATGAACCTATATAGGGGTTGATGCCTAACTTAGTGAGTTTTTCTATGATTCCTGAGTGGGGAATGGTGTCAAAGGCTTTGACCAGATCAAGGTAGGCTGTATGAACCACCTTGGCTTCATCCACAGCTCTGGTGACTGATTCAAAGAAGTCGACCAAGTTGAGCAGGCAAGATCTACCTTTCACAAAACCAAACTTTGTGGGATCCAGAGTTTGGAGATTCCCTATATCCTTGTTTATTAGGTCCATGATGATGCGTTCCATAGCTTTGCATATCAGACTTGTCAGGCTAATGGGGTGATATTTCCCAGGGTCTGTAGTTGCTCCTCCTTTATGGAGAGGGATGACTGTAGCAGTGCGTCATTTGGTAGAGACAAAGCCTGAGGTGAGGCTGTGATTGAACAGGGCACACAGGTGAGGTGCCAGTTCACTCTGTAGTTCATGTAGAACACAGCCAAGGATATTGTCATGTCCCATAGAAGCTGTATTCTTGGCCTTAGACAGTGCTGTTTTAACTTGTGCAGCAGTAATACTGGGTGCCTAGCAATCTACTGGTATTGTGATTGGTCCTTTAGGGGGGTGAGAGGGGTAAAGTTGGCACTGAATCTGTCGGTCAGTATATTGGCTATATCTGTTGGCTCGGTATAGGAGGTACCATTGTGCAATACCTCAGAGCAAATCTTGGTATTGCCATGGAGATTCTTTACATAACTATAGAAGGCCTGTGACTGTCTTTACTACCTGGTGCAATTCTGTTTTCATAGCTAGCCTTAGAGGATTTGATGAGGGATCTCAACTTTTTGTTGAGGCTGATAAGGGAGTTTTTCCAGTCTTGGGACTTCACCTTATTCCATATCAGTTTCCTCCTTCTGTTGTAGAGTTTGTTTATGGCAGGGGACCACCAGAATGACTTCCTTTTTTTGGAGGATAGCATCTTGGTTCTATTGGGTATGGCAAGAGCCATGCATTTGTGTACATGTTTGTACAGTGCATTGGTGTATGATTTGGCAGTCATGCAACTATTCTTAATTTGCATGGGTACCGTGAAGTTAGCCATCTCTGTTTTTAGGAGCCCAAAGTTAGCTCTGGAGAAGTTTTTCATGGTGGTTACCTTTGGGGGGGGGGGGGTGGATTTCCAAGGTGATTAGTTTGTGGTAGGATCAAACCAGGGAGGAGTTGACTACTGGTGTAGAGCAATGGTCGCCCATGCTAGTAATGACCAGGTCAAGGATGTTGCTGCCTCTAGTGGGGGTAAGAATGAGGTGGTCCAGGGCATTAGAATTAATAAATTCCAGGAAACGTTGGGCAAGTGTATTGGTACATGAGTAGTTTTCCCAGTTAATGGAGGGATAGTTGAAGTCGCCCAGTATGATAGTGTTAGGTTGGACCCTAATATTCTCAAGGGTGCTTAGGAATGTGGAGTGTGAATAATGGGGCATGGTTGGGGACCTATAACAGGCTGCGACCTGAATCACTGTCTTACCCAATGTTAGCTGCACCTGAACTATCTCTGATGTGTTATGTTGGGCTAACAGTCTGAAGGTGTGCGCATCCTTTATGAATATGGAAACACTACTGCCTTTGGAGCTTCGGTCCAAGTTCTGGGGCTGAAAGGTGTGGAATAAGTTATAGCCTGGTAGTGCAGGGGGTGCTTTCTGCTGCCTTGAACCAGGTCTCTGTTGCAGCACAAAAGTCAATGTTCTCCATTTTAAGGAGTGCTTCGAGTGAGTGTATTTGAGATTTAGACTTCTAGTGTTGAGCAGCATGACCCTCAGATTACATTTATTTGTAGCTGTTACGGTGGTAATTTGGTCTTTGGAACACCACCTAAAAAGGCACTATAGGGGTGGCAAGAGCCTTGGCCAGGATCCAGAAGCCCAGGGGTGACAGATTCAGGCCATCTCTGGCAAAGCATTGAGGTCTGTCAATCATGTCATCCCAGGCGGACAGACACTGGATCCCCTTAGAATGACAACAGAAACTTAGCCAATTGTTGAAATCAATCATTTTCTGCTTGCACTGTGGTATCATTTTGGGTGATGGTAGGGTGCTGCTCAGCTCTAAGGTTATATCCGGCTGGGCTACATAATCTGAGAGCTCCTCCATGTCTCTTTTCATGTAGTCCAGGGAGGTACATATCAGGTCATTCTCACCCACATGTACAATGACAGAGTCATATTTGTACCTGTTGTTGAGGGATCTGAGTGCGTGCATTATGTGGCGGATCCTGGCACCTGACAGGCAGCTGACTGTTACTTTCTTCTTATTCATCCTAGTGAGTGGGACACCAGTGTGCCTCACTATCGAGTCACCTATGACTAGTGTGCTGGGCATGCTGTTTTGCCTTAGGGGCTTTGGTTGAGTGGCGCACTATTTAGGAGAGTTATGTGTCTTATGATTAGTGTTGTGTTATGGTGGCCGAGTGCGTTTCTGCCTTGGAGGCCTCTGGTGTTTGGGTTGATTTTTATTGAGAGCCTCCATGAAGGTGGGTGTGTGGTTTGTGTTTTTATGTGAAGGCAGTGCTGGTGTGTGTTCTGGAGGCCTATGTGTTCCATGTGGTGTGGTGCAAGTGCTGACCTTCTCCTCTTGACCAGCTATTCTGGTCTTAGCTGGAGAGTGCATGGCTTCTGGTTTGGATATATAAGTGCATCTCTTGGAAGTCGGAGTGTTGGGAGGTAAGAGGAGAGGGTTGTCGGTGTACATGAGGCAGTTGCTACATTGCCTCAGGATGCCCAAGTTTACCAGGTTAATAGGAGAAAGCACAGGGAACTGACCTTTAGACCTGCCTGGAGGGGTGGGCACTAAAAATAAGTACTGGAGCCATTTCCTTGTAGAACATTTAGTGCTAGTAGCACTTTTGTGTGCTACAATGATTGCTACAAGAAGTCTGGTATGGTAAAGTGCTAGACTAATAAGCTAGTAAAAGTGCAGGAGAGGAGAGAACTAGCAGATCTAAGGGAAAAATTGAAGAACAGACTTTGGCACCTCTTAGAAGCTTGCAAACAGTCCTGGATACAGCAAATCTGTATTAGGACTAGACTAGTTACAGGAAAGGTGGGAAACAAGCGCAAACATTGGCTTTTAAACCAAAAAGTTCAAGGAGATGGAAAACTGCCCAAACGGCCAATAAACTACACATTCTGGGTCATAAACCACTCCGCTTGTGGTAGATAGGCTACCTAGTGCTTACCACTCCTACTGACAAGCTAGAAGGCTTCCCTCCGACACAGAAAGGCTTGGGGGGCTCAGAAGCTTACAAACAGTCCTGGATACAGCAAATCTGTATCTGGACTAGACTTGTTACAGGAAAGGTGGAAAACAAGCACAAAAAGTGGGCTTTTAAACCAGAATGTTGAAAGAGATGGAAAAAACTGCCCAAACGGCCAATAAACTACAATTTCTGGGCCAGAAACCACTCCTCTTGTGGTAGATCATCATCAGTAGTAAGCGGCAAAGACTGATTTCTCTACTGCAGGACAATCTAGGCTAACAATCTTAGTGTCATTCTGTTAATAACTTGCCCGTTCTAATACTTATTATTAACTGGTACGTCACTTAAAGAAGAGAGACCCCAACAAGTTCTGGACTATATAAGGTGGTATGGGTGTGAACTGTAAGTATACAAACAAGGCATTTTAGGCTTAAGTGAGTTAAAATGACCTAATGGATCAGTTTGTATAAGCTAATGTGATACTATGTTCCATAATCCCGACATTATAAAAATACATACATTGTTTCCACATTCATGTTTTTTCTAGGTACTTCTATCAATGATGTACTTTGGGAATAAAGGATTCTGGGTGTGTCTTAATGTGTTATGATAGTATCCAGATGTTTGCATGATTATTGTTCAGCTGTCTTTGTGCTGTGCTTAACTGTAGATTGGTCAATCCTGCAGGGATAGTCATTCAACCAACAAAATCTGGATTTGTATTGTAATGAATATTCTGAGGGAAGTCAGACAAAATGTCAACAATGTGTAATGAATATTCTGAGGTAAGTCAGTCAAAACGTCACCGACGTATAATGAATATTCTGAAGTCAGTCAAAACTTCACTAATGTGTAATGAATATTCTGAGGTAAGTCAGTCAAAATGTCACCAATGTGAAAAGGAGACAAAAAACATACCTACAAAATACATGTGATGGGAGTACAATGGAATACATGAAAAAGAAGCAGAGTTATTTATGTTTTTATTGGCATTTGTTTACCAGGAAAGTCTGAGAGAGCAGCACCCCTTTTCAGGATTGGACTGAGGAGAAAAGTGCTGATAATCATTTGCATTGTTTTATTATTTACTGTCAGTTTCATTTACGAGCAACTGTTCTATTATTCAGACATCCTTGACATCAGTTACATCATTTACAAACAGGTTCCATTAAAAATAACAGTTACACGAGTTGCATATGAATATTTTTTTAACTCAGGGAGGTATATGCAAAGCAATATCATCAGTATGCAGATATTGTCAGGTTTTACATAAGAATATTTGTTAGTATAGAGACTTGTTGAATATTTAGGTCATAGGAAGATGGGGTCTAGAGTTAGAGCAGCCCAAAGAAAGGAAGGAGGGGAAGAGGCACAGAGAAGATAAAGGAGATGAGATGATAGAGGAGGGTATAGCTGTGAGAACAGTACATTAAGACTGGTGCAACAGGGAATTATGGCACAGATTCACATACCTATATTAGTACCAGTTTAACCAGGGGTGGTGCAGGTGCAGAGCTATTTATCTAGTATCAGGTGTTGTTTTAGTTAGCATTTAAAGACTTTTAGATTGCACGGTGTTCTTGAGTGGAGTGGAATGGTATTCCAACTGTTAGCAAAGCAGTGTGAATACAAGGAGTAACCTGCATTATCGTTTGGTGTACTTATATAGGGAAATTGTTTGTTAGGGGAGCATAGAGGTCTCTTACTAGTGTAAGGGTGAACGATGGAGTAAAGAGATAGGAATTTTTCAGGGTTGTGCAGTAGCTTGAAGGCTTTAATTAACTGTGAGTACAGCAAATAGTTATTTAGTCTGAGACTGTTCAGTTTTTTAGAGAGGCAGTGTGATGTGATCTATATTGCTGTTAGTTACAAATTTGGCTACTTTATTGTAGCATTACTCTACTTTGGCTTATAGAGAGGAGTTGAGATTAGTTAGGACAGGAGAGGCATATGGTAGGGTGGAAAGTAGAAAAGTAGTAGCTGTGTTTTGTCAAGCAGAGCCATTAAGGTAGTGTTCTACACTATAGAGGCAGCCTACCTTTTGGTATGCCTTCTGTATGGCTTGCTGAAGGTGAAAATCAAATTTCAGGTGGTTATCTATAATCAAACATAGTAGTTTGATGTGGGATACCAGTTATATATTGGTCTTGTTGGATGCCAATAGATTAAAGGTAGTTTTTTGAAAGTAGAGAGAGAGTTGAGGGTGAAAAGTAGTAGTTTAGGGTTCTGGGGATTCTGGAGGAGTTGTGCATTGTCAAGCCAAGCTTCTATAGAGGAGAAGGATTTTTGCTTGAGTGTTTGACTCATGGGTAGTGTCCTAGTAGCAGATATTAGAGTGGAGTCAACGTATTGCATTATGTTGCCCAGTCTGACTGCTTTGTTTAGGTCACTGATAAATAAGTTAAACAGTAGTAGCCCTATGATGGAGCCTTGTTAGGACTCCAACAGATATTGAACTTTGCAGAACTCCATAGTTATCTACTCTTACATCCCTAACTAGAGGGTCAGACAGAGCAAATGGTACACCAACCTGAATGTATGCAAAAATTATACCGTCTTCAGGAATCTGAATAAAAGACTAACCAGTGAGTGGTTGGTGTGATGTGTGGTGAAAGGGTATTAAACCTATGCTATAAGTGATTAGGGCTAAACATCAGTTGGGATGCTTGAGAACTGACTGATGTGGAGGAATTAAAAACTTGGCAGAGATCCCTATATCACAGCCATTATTTCCTCTGGTCGTAGAGAACTGGATAAATCACTGGAAAAGAAGTTATCCACATAGGTGCATGATACTGTAGAAATGAGAGACCCTGGAACTTAACCCTGGCTTCCCAGTAGATGCTGATAGAGCTTCCTTGAACATAGACTAGCTCTGTAGATTATAATGATAAAGCCCTGACAATATTGCAGGCAAACTATTTTCAACTAGTTGCTTAGCCTGTAGGAGGTGGCCAAGTACAATAGCAGAAAGTGACCATTGCTGGCTCACTCATTCTAGCGATGGGGCAGCAGGTATTCACTTAGTGGAGCTCAAGCAGGCTGAGTTTGCACTGCATAGATAAAGAAGTAAACAAGGCATGTGGAGGCATGCTCCCCCACAGGATGTAGTACATGCAGGCTCACAGGAACTGACGAGAAGGGAGGGTGCTTCATGAGGGATAAGGTAGGCCATCCCTCTGGACCAGCAAGTTGGTCTGTCCCCTACTGCTTAACTTTCACTGGGAATGGATGGTGGACAGCAGATCCATGACAGGAATGAATTGGCTATAAGGCTCTCACCTAGCCCAGAAATACCTGGCTCCCCTTCTGAATGAATTCCAGAATGAATGGGCCATCTGTTCAAAGGTAGAGGAGCCACTGACCAAGGTACTGGGGAAAGTAAAAAATCCCTGGACATAAAGATAAGCAGAAAATATTGTCTAGTCAGTACATGAAGTGACTTCTTTATTGTTATTAGTCTGACACCTTGTATAACTGAATAGGTGAAACTCTATGTGCAGCCAACAGGGCTGGCATAGCATGGGAGTCATAAAGAGGCAGATGATAAAAGACTGAAAAAAAATCTCTGTCATAACATGGGAACATAAACACAGAGAGACAGATGTAAAAAATAAAAACAAAAAAGGAGCAAAGCAGCAATATAAAAAAGGCTGAGAAAGTGGCAGTGAATACAATAAAACATTCAGAGGAAAAACTACATTTGCCCTGTTTCTGTTTTAATTTTATTCCATAATATTATATGGCTACATTAGATACATAGTCATGATAGAGAAGAAGACGATGAAGGAAAAAATAATATAAGATAGACTTATGTTTGTAATGTGTCATCTGTCTGATGTGGCCAACAAAAATAGAGCTGGCTGGAGTCCAGCATTTTTTAGCCCCAAAAAATATCAATGGCTGCCTTATGGATGGTTGGAGTATAGTCTACTCAGACCTACTAACATCATGTGCTGGTCGCAGATCCATTTACCAGGAATATTGTGGGTGCTCATCCAACATTCAGCTATAAGACCTGTGATAATTTGAAGCAAACCTTGTGTATAGAGCGGCATCGTCCAACAAATCACTTTCACAATGGTCGTACAGGGACGTTCCCCTGTGGCCACTGTCATATGTGCCAACATATATCAGATGCTATTAGTTTCACCCATCCCGATGGTTCTTTTCTGTTTACACCCAGGCTTTACAGCGATTGCAATAGTACTAACTTAATCTATTTGGCCATATGCGATTCCTGTCAGGCTTTTTATGTAGAACTACTGAAGAAGACTTCGTGATAGGGTGTACAACCATTATTATGATATCAACAAAGGTAATGACAGTAGTGCCTTGGCCAAACACGTCTTGGAATTTAGTACACATAGATTCAAGTTTATGGTTCTGGAATTGATGGCAATCAATTTTAGAGAAGGGGACAATATGAACCAGTTGGCTCTCAGGGAGCTTAAGTGGATCTTTACCCTGAAAGCACATTTACATCCAGGCATTAACCAATATGTCTCAGTTAAACCAGTTCTCAATATGAGGAAGTAAGCATAAGTTTATTGGTTACCTTGTCTGATACATTATTCAGTGCATCTTGGTTCTGCACTTATACTCTCTGAGATTGTTTAGTGCTTTCCCATGGGTTCACCTTTTCCTGGTGATGCCGCATGTATCATGCACTTTCCATTTTTTCTTACACTGAGTTTTAGGTCTGTCCGTAATTTTACATACCTATCTGTTAGTTATGTTTAATGTGATGTTGCTAAGGCCCCCTTGAGGCATGATTGAACTATGGTTTGACTCCCTATAACTGTTCATCATGTTCCAATTGTATTAATTAGTATATTCTATGTCATAGTGGCTTCAGGTAAGTTTAGGAGTGACACATTACACTACACCTGTTTATTAACCAGTTGCGTGCACTTCTAAGCCCTCCATATTGTGTCCATAACATTTATGATTTTTCATTTCCCAGTTCATGTCATTACATACTGCTGCTTGGCTTATATAAGTCTTCTGGTATTTTGTATAACTGGACATGTATCCAACTAGACTAGCCCAGTCAACAAATGTAAAATAAAATAAATAAATAAAATTGTGATTGGTCCTTTGGGGGGGGGTTGGCACTAAATCTGTCGGCCAGTATATTGGCATAAAATATTCTACATTTCACACTGAAAAGGACTGGATCACATTCATTGTCAAGAATTTTTTAATAAATATCCTTGCTAAATAATACTGATTAACACTGAATATTAAAAATTAATAAAAATAACTTTTTAAAAATAAGAATAAAAACCTATTAGCCATGCTGTGAGCTTCCAATTTGAAGTTGTTAGCAAATGTTCCATATTTTGCCCAGTTGTTCTATATTGTGAGAGGTAATATCTGCAGTTTGAAGACATAAAGTTGAGAGCTATGTTTTGGTTAGGCCAAGCAGGTTTAGTATAATGGTATACATTAACAAGTTTTGTTTCAAGTGGGCTGTCAGTCCACTCTTAACTCATTAACACCTATGTGGTATGGAATGTTACACCTCTAGCAGGCTACACATACATTGCATTCCAGAGCATTTTCTGAACAATAACATTAAAAAGTTTAAGATAAAGAAATGTAAATATTTTGTGAACAATATTATCAGTAAGAAGTATTCTTTACAGTGATAATAGCTGGTGCATTCATAGTCTTTTCCATAAATAGTGTAATCTACTGTAATACACACAAACCCCAAATTATATTTTTGTAAACATTCACAAACAAATGCTCTTATCTTGAAAACTATTCAAACTAGACACATATTCTTAGCACATTTTTGTTAACCAAACATAAGCATTCACATGACAACTGGAAATTCCTTTATAAGTGCATGTTTATTGAAATATTTACAAGAAGTATGAAAACATATGCTTAATTGTACAATAAACAAAACAAATAATATTGGCATACCTCTCAAATGTCCAGATTTTTATTTCATGTTTTTGGTCTGTTTCTCATAAACTTTGTGGTTTTCTAGGAAATCATCCAGGATAAAAGTTACTAAATAATGGCAGACATTTGAGTTTCAGACTTCATACCCTTCAAAAAATGTATGCTAAAACAAAACTTGTCATTCTGTCAACTTTCTAAGTTAATAACAGCAATATTTAAAAATTGTCATTAGTTTTGGTCATTATTGTTGTCTTTGTCCAGATTGATTGTGCTAAGAGGTTGAGGTTGAGATGTAAGAACACTGTATGTATCTCAAGATGTACAACTTACATTGCAAATACCAAAGACAGTTTTCTTCACCAACATCTAAGGACTCACTTAATATCATGCAACAGTTTGTAAGTCACTTGTTTTGTGAAGAACTTAGTACATAATGGAAGGATTGCTTATTTTCATAATTACTAAAACACAACTAGCAATATTTCCAGTATATTGTGATATAAACCAACACTGGCAGTGAATTGTCCTGTCTCTCACAAAATTTCAAAATATGAATAGTTCTTAGGTTCATAGGTGTGTATTAGGCCAATGGCCCTGGAGCCTTTACATGCCTAGCCCATAGAATTACTCAGGCATTGTGCCACCTGACCTTAGTTCCCAGTGCCTCAATCAAGCAGAGCCAGTGGAGTGATCCCGGGGGTGAATTTTCTATTTCTCATCCACTCATCAAGATTTTTCTTGAAGAGGGCCGGTGAGGTGCTCTGCTTGACATGTATCAGAAGTCTATTCCATAGCATGGGCAGTCTCTGGGTTATGAACCTGTCTCTCCAGCACGTTCTGTTGATTGTGGTAATAAGGTTGAGGTCTCTGGAGCATGTGGTGCAGCGGGATTAGGATTTCTTTAGATGTAGCATTTCTAAAAGAGCTGGGTCAGACATGGCTTTGTAAGTCAAGCAGAGATTGCCTCTAAGTAGGCGATATGAGACAGAGAATAGTTGGTGTTTTCTGAGTCTGTCCATATAGGACAAGTGTTTAAGGCCTAGGATCCTCTTTGTGATGTACTTTTGCAGCCTCTCCAGTTGTTGGAGGTGTCTAGTGAGGTACATGGCAAATGGGGCACTGTACTCAATGATTGGCCTAATGAGGCAAGAATAGAGGGAGACAATAACCTCTTTCTTCCTGGATGCAAAACCCTTAGTAATGAGATGTGCCACATGGAAGGACTTTCTGATCACAGTGGCAATGTGCTGGTCAAAAGAGAGGCTGCTGTAAACCTGTGTTCCCAGATCTCTTACAATGCCTTCTGTGTTCAGTGGACTACTGTCAGTGTGGTAATTCATGGTAACTGGGTTTTTCCCAAAGGCGATGACGACATATTTTTTGGCATTGAGCTTAAAGCCATGGATCTGACATCAGTCGTTGGTCTCAGTGAGGCCATTCTGCAGGATGTCAACATCACTTGGGGAGTTAATAATGGCTCCCAACTTGCAATCGTCTGCGAACGTTCTCAGCTAGAGTCCCTTCGTGTTGGCCTGGACTTCAGATAAGTAGATACCAAACAGGAGAGGACCCAGGACCAATGCCTGTGGGAATCCACTCATGACTGGTCAGCAGTCTGACTTGGAGTTAGGCTACTTTCACACTGTGGGTTCTATCTGTGAACCAGTTTGCAACCCACCTAGAGATATGGGTCCTCTCCTGTTTGGTATCTACTTCTCTGAAGTACAGGCTAACACAGAAGGTCTTTGGCTAATTAAATTCACAGATGACTGCAAACTAGGAGCCATAATCGAAACTCCTAACGATGTGGACATCCTACGAAAGGGCCTCACTGAGACAGATGCCTGGTGTCAAAGACATGGTCTCAAGCTCAATGCCAAAAAGTGCATCGTCATCCCCTTTGGTAAAAACTCACTCCATGAACTACCACATAGGCGGTAGTCTACTTAACACAGAAAGTGTGATAAGAGACCTTGGGACACAGGTGGACAGTAGTCTCTCCTTTGATAATCACATCACCACAGTGGTCAGGAAATCCTTCTATGTGGCACACCTCATCACAAAAGGTTTCTCATCCAGAAAAAAAGAGGTCATTGTTCTTCTCTACTCATCACTCATTAGACCCACTATAGAGTACAATGCCCCTTTTGGTATGTACCTCACAAGACATCTACAACAACTGGAAAGGCCACAAAAATACCTCACAAAGAGGATTACTGGCCTCATACAGATGCCTTATGCAGACCGTCTCAAAAAACTCCAGCTTTACTCTGTCACATATTGCCTACTCAGAGGCGATCCATGCCTAACATACAAAGCTATGTCAAACCCAGAGCTGTTGGACATGCTCCACTTAAAGAAATCTTAATCCCTCCGAGCTACATGCTCTAGGGACCTAAACCTTGTCACCACAATAAACAGAACATGCTGGAGGGATAGATTCCTGTCCCAGAGACTTCCCATACTCTGGAACAGACTACCTATCTATGTCAAACAGAGCTCCTCATTAGCACTCTTCAAGAAAAATCTTGATGATTGGATGGGTAATAGGAAATTCTCCCCAGGGATCACTTCTGTGGTTCTGCTTGACAGGGGCACAGGAAAATAATTTTCTTGGGTGGCGAAAGCCAGGGTACCTTTTTGGCTAGGCTTGTATAGGCCCTAGGACCAATAGCCTAGTACCTATCTATGAACCTATGAACCTATATAGGGGTTGATGCCTAACTTAGTGAGTTTTTCTATGATTCCTGAGTGGGGAATGGTGTCAAAGGCTTTGACCAGATCAAGGTAGGCTGTATGAACCACCTTGGCTTCATCCACAGCTCTGGTGACTGATTCAAAGAAGTCGACCAAGTTGAGCAGGCAAGATCTACCTTTCACAAAACCAAACTTTGTGGGATCCAGAGTTTGGAGATTCCCTATATCCTTGTTTATTAGGTCCATGATGATGCGTTCCATAGCTTTGCATATCAGACTTGTCAGGCTAATGGGGTGATAGTTCCCAGGGTCTGTAGTTGCTCCTCCTTTATGGAGAGGGATGACTGTAGCAGTGTGTCATTTGGTAGAGACAAAGCCTGAGGTGAGGCTGTGATTGAACAGGGCACACAGGTGAGGTGCCAGTTCACTCTGTAGTTCATGTAGAACACAGCCAAGGATATTGTCATGTCCCACAGAAGCTGTATTCTTGGCAATCTACTGGTATTGTGATTGGTCCTTTGGGGGGGGGGGGTGAGAGGGGTAAAGTTGGCACTGAATCTGTCGGTCAGTATATTGGCTATATCTGTTGGCTCGGTATAGGAGGTACCATTGTGCAATACCTCAGAGCAAATCTTGGTGTTGCCATGGAGATTCTTTACATAACTATAGAAGGCCTGTGATTGTCTTTACTACCTGGTGCAATTCTGTTTTCATAGCTAGCTTTAGAGGATTTGATAAGGGATCTCAACTTTTTGTTGAGGCTGATAAGGGAGTTTTTCCAGTCTTGGGACTTCACCTTATTCCATATCAGTTTCCTCCTTCTGTTGTAGAGTTTGTTTATGGCAGGGGACCACCAGAATGACTTCCTTTTTTTGGAGGATAGCATCTTGGTTCTATTGGGTATGGCAAGAGCCATGCATTTGTGTACGTGTTTGTTCAGTGCATTGGTGTATGATTTGGCAGTCATGCAACTATTCTTAATTTTCATGGGTACCGTGAAGTTAGCCATCTCTGTTTTTAGGAGCCCAAAGTTAGCTATGGAGAAGTTTTTCATTGTGGTTACCTTTGGGGGGTGGGGGGGTGGATTTCCAAGGTGATTAGTTTGTGGTAGGATCAAACCAGGGAGGAGTTGACTACTGGTGTAGAGCAATGGTCGCCTATGCTAGTAATGACCAGGTCAAGGATGTTTCTTCCTCTAGTGGGGGTAAGAATGAGCTGGTCCAGGGCATTAGAATTAATAAATTCCAGGAAACGTTGGGCAAGCGTATTGGTGCTTGAGTAGTTTTCCCAGTTAATGGAGGGATAGTTGAAGTCGCCCAGTATGATAGTGTTAGGTTGGACCTTAATATTCTCAAGGATGCTTAGGAATGTGGAGTGTGAATAATGGGGCATGGTTGGGGACCTATAACAGGCTGCGACCTGAATCACTGTCTTACCCAATGTTAGCTGCACCTGAACTATCTCTGATGTGTTATGTTGGGCTAACAGTCTGAAGGTGTGCGCATCCTTTATGAATATGGAAACACTACTGCCTTTGGAGCTTCAGTCCAAGTTCTGGGGCCGAAAGGTGTGGAATAAGTTATAGCCTGGTAGTGCAGGGGTGCTTTCTGCTGCCTTGAACCAGGTCTCTGTTCCAGCACAAAAGTCAATGTTCTCCATTTTAAGGAGTGCTTCGGGTGAGTGTATTTGAGATTTAGACTTCTAGTGCTGAGCAGCATGACCCTCAGATTACATTTATTTGTAGCTGTTAACGGTGGTAATTTGGTCTTTGGAACACCACCTAAAAAGGCACTATAGGAGTGGCAAGAGCCTTGGCCAGGATGCAGAAGCCCAGGGGTGACAGATGCAGGCCATCTCTGGCAAAGCATTGAGGTCTGTCAATCATGTCATCCCAGGCGGACAGACACTGGATCCCCTTAGAATGACAACAGAAACTTAGCCAATTGCTGAAATCAATCATTTTCTGCTTGCACTGTGGTATCATTTTGGGTGATGGTAGGGTGCTGCTCAGCTCCAAGGTTATATCCGGCTGGGCTACATAATCTGAGAGCTCCTCCATGTCTCTTTTCATGTAGTCCAGGGAGGTACATATCAGGTCATTCTCACCCACATGTACAATGACAGAGTCATATTTGTACCTGTTGTTGAGGGACCTGAGTGCGTGCATTATGTGGTGGATCCTCGCACCTGACAGGAAGCTGACTGTTACTTTCTTCTTATTCATTCTAGTGAGTGGGACACCAGTGTGCCTCACTATCGAGTCACCTATGACTAGTGTGCTGGGCATGCTGTTTTGCCTTAGGGGCTTTGGTTGAGTGGTGCACTATTTAGGAGAGTTATGTGTCTTATGATTAGTGTTGTGTTGTGGTGGCCGAGTGCGTTTCTGCCTTGGAGGCCTCTGGTGTTTGGGTAGATTTTTATTGAGAGCCTCCACGAAGGTGGGTGTGTGGTTTGTGTTTTTATGTGAAGGCAGTGCTGGTGTGTGTTCTGGAGGCCTATGTGTTCCATGTGGTGTACTGCAAGTGCTGACCTTCTCCTCTTGACCAGCTATTCTGGTCTTAGCTGGAGAGTGCGTGGCTTCTGGTTTGGATATATAAGTGCATCTCTTGGAAGTCAGAGTGTTGGGAGGTAAGAGGAGAGGGTTGTCGGTGTACATGAGGCAGTTGCTACATTGCCTCAGGATGCCCAAGTTTACCAGGTTAATAGGAGGAAGCACAGGGAACTGACCTTTAGACATGCCTGGAGGGGTGGGCACTAAAAATAAGTACTGGAGCCATTTCCTTGTAGAACATTTAGTGCTAGTAGCACTTTTGTGTGCTACAATGATTGCTACAAGAAGTCTGGTATGGTAAAGTGCTAGACTAATAAGCTAGTAAAAGTGCAGGAGAGGAGAGAACTAGCAGATCTAAGGGAAAAATTGAAGAACAGACTTTGGCACCTCTTAGAAGCTTGCAAACAGTCCTGGATACAGCAAATCTGTATTAGGACTAGACTAGTTACAGGAAAGGTGGGAAACAAGCGCAAACATTGGCTTTTAAACCAAAAAGTTGAAGGAGATGGAAAACTGCCCAAACGGCCAATAAACTACACATTCTGGGCCATAAACCACTCCGCTTGTGGTAGATAGGCTACCTAGTGTTTACCACTCCTACTGACAAGCTAGAAGGCTTCCCTCCGACACAGAAAGGCTTGGGGGGCTCAGAAGCTTACAAACAGTCCTGGATACAGCAAATCTGTATCTGGACTAGACTTGTTACAGGAAAGGTGGAAAACAAGCACAAAAAGTGGGCTTTTAAACCAGAATGTTGAAAGAGATGGAAAAAACTGCCCAAATGGCCAATAAACTACAATTTCTGGGCCAGAAACCACTCCTCTTGTTGTAGATCATCATCAGTAGTAAGCGGCAAAGACTGATTTCTCTACTGCAGGACAATCTAGGCTAACAATCTTAGTGTCATTCTGTTAATAACTTGCCCGTTCTAATACTTATTATTAACTGGTATGTCACTTAAAGAAGAGAAACCCCAACAAGTTCTGGACTATATAAGGTGGTATGGGTGTGAACTGTAAGTATACAAACAAGGCATTTTAGGCTTAAGTGAGTTAAAATGACCTAATGGATCAGTTTGTATAAGCTAATGTGATACTATGTTCCATAATCCCGACATTATAAAAATACATACATTGTTTTCACATTCATGTTTTTTCTAGGTACTTCTATCAATGATGTACTTTGGGAATAAAGGATTCTGGGTGTGTCTTAATGTGTTATGATAGTATCCAGATGTTTGCATGATTATTGTTCAGCTGTCTTTGTGCTGTGCTTAACTGTAGATTGGTCAATCCTGCAGGGATAGTCATTCAACCAACAACATCTGGATTTGTATTGTAATGAATATTCTGAGGGAAGTCAGACAAAATGTCAACAATCTGTAATGAATATTCTGAGGTAAGTCAGTCAAAACGTCACCGACGTATAATGAATATTCTGAAGTCAGTCAAAACTTCACTAATGTGTAATGAATATTCTGAGGTAAGTCAGTCAAAATGTCACCAATGTGAAAAGGAGACAAAAAACATACCTACAAAATACATGTGATGGGAGTACAATGGAATACATGAAAAAGAAGCAGAGTTATTTATGTTTTTATTGGCATTTGTTTACCAGGAAAGTCTGAGAGAGCAGCACCCCTTTTCAGGACTGGACTGAGGAGAAAAGTGCTGATAATCATTTGCATTGTTTTATTATTTACTGTCAGTTTCATTTACGAGCAACTGTTCTATTATTCAGACATCCTTGACATCAGTTACATCATTTACAAACAGGTTCCATTAAAAATAACAGTTACACGAGCTGCATATGAATATTTTTTTAACTCAGGGAGGTATATGCAAAGCAATATCATCGGTATGCAGATATTGTCAGGTTTTACATAAGAATATTTGTTAGTATAGAGACTTGTTGAATATTTAGGTCATAGGAAGATGGGGTCAAGAGTTAGAGCAGCCCAAAGAAAGGAAGGAGGGGAAGAGGCACAGAGAAGATAAAGGAGATGAGATGATAGAGGAGGGTATAGCTGTGAGAACAGTACATTAAGACTGGTGCAACAGGGAATTATAGCACAGCTTCACATACCTATATTAGTACCAGTTTAACCAGGGGTGGTGCAGATGCAGAGCCATTTATCTAGTATCAGGTGTTGTTTTAGTTAGCATTTAAAGACTTTTAGATTGCACGGTGTTCTTGAGTGGAGTGGAATGGTATTCCAGCTGTTAGCAAAGCAGTGTGAATACAAGGAGTAACCTGCATTATTGTTTGGTGTACTTTTAGAGGGAAATTGTTTGTTAGGGGAGCATAGAGGTCTCTTACTAGTGTAAGGGTGAATGATGGAGTAAAAAGATAGGAATTTTTCAGGGTTGTGCAGTAGCTTGAAGGCTTTAATTAACTGTGAGTACAGCAAATAGTTATTTAGTCTGTGACGGTTCAGTTTTTTAGAGAGGCAGTGTGATGTGATCTATATTGCTGTTAGTTACAAATTTGGCTACTTTATTGTAGCATTACTCTATTTTGGCTTATAGAGAGGAGTTGAGATTAGTTAGGACAGGAGAGGCATATGATAGGGTGGGAAGTAGAAAAGTAGTAGCTGTGTTTTGTCAAGCAGAGCCATTAAGGTAGTGTTCTACACTATAGAGGCAGCCTACCTTTTGGTATGCCTTCTGTATGGCTTGCTGAAGGTGAAAATCAAATTTCAGGTGGTTATCTATAATCAAACCTAGTAGTTTGATGTGGGATACCAGTTATATATTGGTCTTGTTGAATGCCAATAGATTAAAGGTAGTTTTTTGAAAGTAGAGAGAGAGTTGAGGGTGAAAAGTAGTAGTTTAGGGTTCTGGGGATTCTGGAGGAGTTGTGCATTGTCAAGCCAAGCTTCTATAGAGGAGAAGGATTTTTGCTTGAGTGTTTGACTCATGGGTAGTGTCCTAGTAGCAGATATTAGAGTGGAGTCAACGTATTGCATTATGTTGCCCAGTCTGACTGCTTTGTTTAGGTCACTGATAAATAAGTTAAACAGTAGTAGTCCTATGATGGAGCCTTGTTAGGACTCCAACAGATATTGAACTTTGCAGAACTCCATAGTTATCTACTTTTACATCCCTAACTAGAGGGTCAGACAGAGCAAATGGTACACCAACCTGAATGTATGCAAAAATTATACCGTCTTCAGGAATCTGAATAAAAGACTAACCAGTGAGTGGCTGATGTGATGTGTGGTGAAAGGGTATTAAACCTATGCTATAAGTGATTAGGGCTAAACATCAGTTGGGATGCTTGAGAACTGACTGATGTGGAGGAATTAAAAACTTGGCAGAGATCCCTATATCACAGCCATTATTTCCTCTGGTCGTAGAGAACTGGATAAATCACTGGAAAAGAAGTTATCCACATAGGTGCATGATACTGTAGAAATGAGAGACCCTGGAACTTAACCCTGGCTTCCCAGTAGATGCTGATAGAGCTTCCTTGAACATAGACTAGCTCTGTAGATTATAATGATAAAGCCCTGACAATATTGCAGGCAAACTATTTTCAACTAGTTGCTTAGCCTGTAGGAGGTGGCCAAGTCGAATAGCAGAAAGTGACCATTGCTGGCTCACTCATTCTAGCGTGGGAGCAGCAGGTATTCACTTAGTGGAGCTCCAAGCAGGCTGAGTTTGCACTGCATAGATAAAGAAGTAAACAAGGCATGTGGAGGCATGCTCCCCCACAGGATGTAGTACATGCAGGCTCACAGGAACTGACGAGAAGGGAGGGGGTGCTTCATGAGGGATAAGGTAGGCCATCCCTCTGGACCAGCAAGTTGGTCTGTCCCCTACTGCGCAACTTTCACTGGGGAATGGATGGTGGACAGCAGATCCATGACAGGAATGAATTGGCTATAAGGCTCTCACCTAGCCCAGAAATACCTGGCTCCCCTTCTGAATGAATTCCAGAATGAATGGGCCATCTGTTCAAAGGTAGAGGAGCCACTGACCAAGGTACTGGGGAAAGTAAAAAAATCCCTGGACATAAAAGATAAGCAGAAAATATTGTCTAGTCAGTACATGAAGTGACTTCTTTATTGTTATTAGTCTGACACCTTGTATAACTGAATAGGTGAAACTCTATGTGCAGCCAACAGGGCTGGCATAGCATGGGAGTCATAAAGAGGCAGATGATAAAAGACTGAAAAAAAATCTCTGTCATAACATGGGAACATAAACACAGAGAGACAGATGTAAAAAATAAAAACAAAAAAGGAGCAAAGCATCAATATAAAAAAGGCTGAGAAAGTGGCAGTGAATACAATAAAACATTCAGAGGAAAAACTACATTTGCCCTGTTTCTGTTTTAATTTTATTCCATAATATTATATGGCTATATTAGATACATAGTCATGATAGAGAAGAAGACGATGAAGGAAAAAATAATATAAGATAGACTTATGTTTGTAATGTGTCATCTGTCTGATGTGGCCAACAAAAATAGAGCTGGCTGGAGTCCAGCATTTTTTAGCCCCAAAAAATATCAATGGCTGCCTTATGGATGGTTGGAGTATAGTCTACTCAGACCTACTAACATCTGTGTATTAGCACCATCTTGAAAATTTGATTAAAAGTTACTTCCATTGGCAAAGTTAACTAAAAAGTAAAAAAGAAATAATGAAAACCATAGACTTGTCACTTTCACTTTGTTGAAGGCCAGTATTTTGGAGATAATGGCTGCTGGACAGCTAAACCAACAATGTTTATGACTGACCTTACAAAACCAATATGCCCCAGACAAAATATAGTGTCCTTTTATTTATTTTATGTAGAGCTCAGTGTGTTTGAGAAGGTTTTACAGGATTTTATAGTACTTGTGAAGATCACACAGGTCATGAAGCAGTAGGGGTTCCACAGGATTTTGCAATGCAATTCTCAGCGTGAAAGAGGCAGGGAGAAAGTGATAACCAGGGAGATTCAGCCTTGTGCTCTTACTTCTGAAAGAAATATTACAGGGATTTATACTTTTTGTTGAGATCCTGTAAGGCAAAACACTTACTGTAGAAAGTGCTCCATGATCTAAACTGGTCAGTGATGTTACTTTTAGGTTCAAAGGTAAGTACTAGGCTAGCTGCTCATGTGGACCATTTTAAGCCTAGCCAATTTCCCTCAAAGGTGAGACTCAAACCCTGTATCTTGTGTTGGTGAGGTAAATTCCTTAACCATTATGCCAAACCCAAAACCCCAGAGCCACACATAAAGCAGTTGGTAACACTTAGCTAATGCCTAGATTAGAACCCTTGAATGTATGCAAAGATCTGGCTATAGATCTGAGCAGTATCTCATCATATCACAAAGGCTATATCTTACCTTATTCAAAGAGATGGAACAAAACATGCTTCTGCTAAAAATACATTCAGTAGAGCAGCTGAATATGGTTGGAATGACCAACAGTACCTGCATTGTTGAATGAGTCCTATGATCACTGTCTTAATCACAGGTGCAGCACACAGACATAATCTGTTTGTGATAACTGCACAATTTTACTCTGTCCAGGCAGGTTCCACAGATTTGTAGTACAGGTCAGTTTTGTGATGACATGAATATTCCTTTAAGGCAAAAATGGGGTTGAAATGACAGTTGCACAAATCTGACAACTGTTTCTTTGAGTTGAAGCCTATCCTCTCCATTTGGTCATCACCCTTTGCCCCCAACTTAAAATAAACAACTCTGAGGCTACTGGACATTACAAAAAGATGGATTTCCCCTCATAGCGACATTTTGCAACAAAAAATAATGATCATTGCAGATATGACTGACATGAAACTAATCCACACTGATACTCTGACTGCTATAAGATGTTCCTAAAGGGATCACATTACATGTGAGTTCTGCTGCTATACAGTGAGGTAGAGAGGTCTTCTAGAGGTGCTTTTAGCTGAGATACGCAGTTCTTAAATCAGCCTTACACATCTCAAAAGAGTTGCTACAGGATCCTGTAGTGGCACTTATTAGTGTAAGTTCTGCCCTCTTCAAACAGAGTCTGATTGGTCAAACACAGAGATACAGCATGGCTCATCTTCTTCTTCTTTTGGCTTTTCCCGGTTAGGGGTCGCCACAGCGGATCACCTGTCCCCTCATGATTGGCAGTGGAGTTTTACAGTGTTGAGTTGCAAGCCCGGCACCTAACCTTCCACAGAAGGCACACACATGCAGAAAGATTATACAGAACCTTACTGCACTGAGAATTTGGTAGTGATGGGCTGTTCTGAAATGTCTCCTGTAACAGGAATACTACAGTTACTGAGCTTTGCCCAAAGACATGCACTATACAGAGCTAAATAATCAATGTCCTGTCACTGGTCTCTGCAGCTATTAGTTATGATACTCTTATTCAGAAAATGTTAGGACACGGAGAGCTTATTCACATGAATATGTATCAGGCAATAAAAACATAAACAAAAGCAAGTCAGCAATTCTGTTTATGCACAGCACTAAACTCTAGTCTTGATACCATCCTGAAATGATGTTGGTATCAGACTAGTGTGGCACTTATCCTGACTATCAGATTTGCTAAAACATAGTCACATTACCACATTATGCTTTATGAAGTTATTATTGCCTTTGTCACCACATGAGAGGATCATTATAGTTAAATCATGTATTAGCACAGAATTTGAATCATGTTGACATTTTTATTGCCACAGCTGTCGCTGCAGCTCCTGTTGTGTGAAAAGACTGTTTTTCATCTTGTCTTTTTTATTATGGATAATGTTTCTTTCTCTACTGTTAGCAAAACCATTTCTTTGTGTTCATGTATGTGTTGGGAGGGTGGGGAGATCTGCTTTGTTATATTTGCTGTTGACAAAGAACATTTCATGTTTTGTACACCCTGCTGGATAATATCAGTGAACCTGCTGCTTTATAGAGTGATGTTTCAGTTCTGGGACTCACAAATGTTTATCCTTTTCAGACTGCAAAAATAAAAACAGAAATGTTATGCTTTCCTTCTGTGAAATATATATGTTCAAAAAAGAACAGCTCTCACTGTATCTGTGCAGAATCTATAAATGTGACTGTTCCTAACCAGATGTTTGGCACTGAGATTTCATTGTGCCTTTGGTTTCTTTTTGCCCTTTGATTGCTAGCACCAGCTTTGTATTTCGGTATCTGCAGTAGGGGTGCCGGAAGTTACTGAAGGCTGGGGGGAGGCGCGTACAGCAACAGTGGCAAACAATGATCTAAAAACTGCAATTTATTTATTTATTTTTGAAAAGTATACATTATCATAAAACAAAGGCATTTTTGTGATATGAATATGAGCTGTGTATATAATATTATGAATTGCATTAAGAATAACTGTACAGAAATTGTATTTATTTATTTATTTTACATTTGTTTACCGGGAAAGACTGACTGGGATAAAACTAATTTTCAGAGGAGGTCCGGGGAGAAAACCTCCACATATAGAGATTATACAAAACTTATACAATAAATTATACAAAAAATATACAAGACATACAGTACACCAGAAATGACATTCTATGCTATTATAGCTGACATTTGTATTATACAATCATCTGATAGAATTCCTTATTATAGTGTAGACATTGTAGTTTCTCAAAGTAAGCTGAGGAAAGGTTTATAGGGAGGAAATTGGATAGAAAAGGATGAGGTTAGAGATTATCTAGACATGACAGAGACAGCATAGATTATGAGGTGGTCAGGGAAGAAGAAAATGCGTGACCAGAATGATTAAAACTAGTTAGCCTGGGATAGTACAGGAGCAAAGCCAGGTGTCATTAAGATCATTTTTAAGAATCCTTTTGAATTGGTTGGTATTTTTGCTGATTCTGATGCTGTGAGGTAGTGAATTCCACCTTGTTGCTACATGATGAGAAAATAGGGAGTCCCCTGTTGTATTAGTGGATGTGGACACTTGTAGTAGGGATTTATTTGTTGAGCAAAGACTTCAGTTTGTGGTATGGGCTGGAGAATGTTTAGAATGGCAGAGTTTTTTTCAAGTTGATATACTAGTTTGTGTACCAATCTTAATTGGTTATAGGATAGAAGTTGTGTGAGTTCTAACCAGGAGAGTTGTTTTAAGGAGTGACAGTGGTGGGTATAATGTGGTTAGTCAGTTGCAAATTTAGCTATTTTATTATAGCATGTTTCAAGTTTAATTAAATCTGTCTTTTTAAGGTTGGTGAGAATTGGTGAAGCATACATAAGTGTTGATAGAAGATGGGTTATTGCAATTGCAATCCTAGAGGTGTTATTTGGATACTTTTTATTTCTGTAAAGAGTACCCATTTTTTATGAACTTTCTTAATTGTTTGTGCTATATGTAGGTCACATCTTAGGTTATTATATATTATTACTCCAAGTAGTTTTGTTTGTGAATCAGCATTAATTTTAGTATTAGTCCTAGCTGTAATGTAGAAGGTGCTGGGGGGGGGGTCTTGTGGGTTGGAAGATCATGAGTTTTGTTTTATTGGGGTTGAGCATGAACTGATGGTTAGAGAGCCATAGCTCGGTATCTAAGAATGATTTTTGGGTTATATCATGGAGGTGTTGCAGGTTATTAGCAGTACATATCACTGTTGTGTCATCTGTATATTGAATAGTTGAAGCCAGTGGGATAGCGCTATGGAGGTTGTTTGTAAAAATAGTGAAGAGTAGCGGCCCAAGAACTGAGCCTTGAGGTACTCCTAGTATGAGAGGAAGAAGGGTGTAGGAGATTAATCCATTTTACAGATTGTTAGCAGTCCTGTAGATAGCTTCAGTACCACTGAAGTACAGAGGGGCTGAGGTTCAGTTTGGAGAGTGTATTTAATAGTTTGGGGTGAGAAACTGTATCAAAGGGCTTGGACATGTCTAGAAGGACTGCATAGACTAATTTTCCATTGTTTCTGAGTTGGTTGATGGTATTGGTGAAACTGAGGAGTGCAGTTGTAGTACTATGATGGGGCCTAAAACCATGTTGACATGTTGCTAGCAGGTTATTGGAGGTAAGATAATGAATCAGTTGGGAGAGGATACATCTTTTGAGGAGTTTAAATAGTGGAGAGAGAATGGTGATCAGTCTGTAGTTGGTCAGCTCTGTGGAATTTCCACCTTTGGGTAAGGAGATAATGTTAGCGATTTTCCATATTGCTGGGACATGTTGTTCTGCTATGGACCTGTTAATAAGGATCGACACTGGATAAGATATGGATTTAGCTGCTAGTTTTAAATATTTTGCTGGTAACTTGTCAGCTGCTACTGATTAGGGTTTGAGTTTTTTGAGTAGTTTCTTTATGGTAGTTGTGGAAACAGGCTGAAAGGAGAAGGAGTTGGAGTTAATACTGAGAGGCATGGAGGCTAGTGATGGTTCTGTGGAATTACTTTTATTCAGATATAGTAAACTTTCAGTGAAGTATTTATTGAATACTTCTGCAACTGTGGTAGGAGAGTGTAGTGGAATGCCCTGGGTGGAGAGTGGCATTTGTGGTATTCCAACATTTTTTTGGGGGGGGGTTATTCATGTGTTTATGTTGCAGATTATAGCAGAAATTATTTTTATCTAGGTTGATTTGGTGTTTAGCTTTGTTTCTAATTTGTTGGAATGCGATGTACTTGTTTTGGACTTTACAGGTGAGCCATGTTTGCCAAGCTTTGTTTCTTTCCTACGGAGAATTCTGGTGTCATTAGTTAG
Source organism: Protopterus annectens (assembly GCF_019279795.1). NCBI lineage: Eukaryota > Metazoa > Chordata > Ceratodontiformes > Protopteridae > Protopterus > Protopterus annectens. The sequence continues at coordinate 502,314,909 of NC_056738.1, forward strand.
CCATGGTGTATATGTGACCTTAATATGAATTGACCTGGGGGAGCCAATTTGTTTAGAATTTCAAGGAAGGTACTGTTAAAATAATCTACTGCAGCATCAAGGGGTAGGTGTTTTAGCAGAGACCAGTTACACTTTTTTAGAGTATTGATTAGGTCTTGGGGTCTAGAGGTTTTTTTTAATGTGGATTTGGTGGAAGGTGGTGAGGTTGACAGTATTGATGTTTTTTCTCAATAGATAGGTTGGCATATGGTCACTAAGGCTGACAGGTAAGCAACCACTAATCTGATAATTCTGAGGTTTGTTGGCTAGTGTCCAATCCAGTATGGATTGACGATTGGAGTTTTTATCTATCCATGCAGGAGCTTGAATGAGTTGTGTGAAGCCATAGTGGTTGATGTGATTGCTAAGGTTATGTGAATTACAGGTTGTCCAGTCTATATTAAAATCACCCATAATGATAGATTCTTGGGCTATGGAAATTGATATGGACTGGTGATGTGCTCTTTGGTGGAGATGCTATTTCTGGGTGGGACATAGGAGCTATAATGGATATGAATTTGTTTTGGTTAAGTTAAAGTTTAGTAGGCAGGATTTATATGTTTTTAAGGCTATCTATGTTTAGGCTTTGTGGTAAACATGTAACACTGCTCTTGAATAAGATGGCTACCCCCCACCTCTTTTTACCTTACTTTCTGCTCTAATAATGTTGTAACCAAGTGGTGTAATTTTGTTGTCAGTAATGTGTGCTTTAAAACAGCAATATCGGTGTTATAATATGATAAGGTGGTGTGTAATTCTTTAACTTTGTTGATTATGCTCTGCAGGTTTAGATTTAGGATTAGTATTTCAGAGACTTTTCATGATAGATTGCTTATATATTGTATTTAATGGGGTAGTGAGGAGGTATTCTGGGGCCTGAGTTTGGGTGAATGTCTCCGCTTATAATAAGTTCTGTAGCTAAGGTTAATACTGTTTAAAAGAATGTTGATATATGCTTTAAAACTTAAAAGTGGTATTTTTGGGTTTAGTTTAATATGGTGTAGTCTGTATGAGGTGTGATGGAGTTCTGTTATATTTAAGATGGATGGAGATATTAAGATGGAGTAGTCAGTTAGGTGTGGAGAAAAGGTAGATGTAGTTTTCTGAAAAGTGTAAGGGGAGACCTTTTGAGAATGGTAGTTTAAGTAAGCAGCAGTTGTTAGCAGAGCTAGTAATATATATACAATGTATTTTTTGTAATTGTTGAAGGGTAGGGATTAGTTATAGGTTAATACGTGTGGTAATGAATGGGTGTTGTTAAGGTTAGTGTGGAAATGTGAGATGTATAATTGCAAATTGTATAGGTTTTGATTGGTAGATAAGTGTGAGTGTCAGTGGTTAGGTTTAAAATACATTTGAATGAGCTGAGGTGGGTGGGACTGGGGACAAGGTAGGAGAAAAGAGTGAAGCCCGAGTATAGCGAGGGTGGAATGGAGCAGGCAGATCCAAGTTCTATGACTGCACAGTGAGGAACAGTCACTTAGACTACCAGGTACTGTGGAAAGTATCTATGCAGCTTAAAATTTTGTAGAGTAGGAATTCTTAGATAAATAGAAACCTACACCAGGAGTGAGTATGAAGTGGGAGATGTATGGGCAAGTGTATTGGGGAAGGAGAAGTCCGAGGGAAGCAATGATTCCAAACTAAAATGTATTGGGTTCAGAGAGTTCTCTGGTGGGGAGGGGGAGGGGGTTACCAGTAGTGTGCACTCCCTGGATACATTCTTATGAAATTTACAATCATAGAAGAGATAAAGCATTAACATACACTATAATGTTGTCTTCACTTTAAGTAAACCAGCTGCAGACTTTTGCAGATGTAGCTTGCTGGTAGAGAACTGCTAATTCCAAAGGAATGTCAAACCTCTTCGGTGTCTGATCTTGCAGTAACAGTAGTACTGCTTATCTAGTATACAATATCAGGATATCCACTTCTTTAGCCCATTTTAAAGCCTGTGTGAGATGCATACTTTTCACTGTAATGGAAGCATATGCACTCAGAAGCATACTACATAGAAGAGTACACACACACACACACACACACACACACACACACACACACACACACACACACACACACACACACACACAAGCACCCCTACCTAAGGGCAATTAAGAGGATCACTAATTCGTGTAATAGTGTGACTTTGTCGGCTGAAAAAGAGAGTTCAAATCCTCATCAAAAACCTGCCTGAAGAGAGAGAAAGCATGCAGATTTCATGCATAAGGTAGATCATGTGGAAACCACATCAGAAACTAAGCATTAGCTGCACCCACTGCACTACTGTGCCACCCCACCCCCAAGTCATCATGTTAAATTAGCATTTCATAATTTAACTTGAAAATAGTAGTAACTAAAAAGTAGCCACCAAAACAGCAGTCCTCTCCAGTGAACTATATAAACTGATAATCCTGAGAGAAAAAAAGAAATAAAGAAAGAAAACAAACTCATTAAAAAAATAAAAACTACAACATATGACCTGTTAGTCACAATAGCAATAAAAGTGGTTCATGTTTTAAATATAAATGATAGGAGAATACAGGAGACTAGTGTGCCATTTAGAATGCCAATCTGATAATGTCTAGGCCTACAGGTTGCAAAACAGTATGAGCTACAGTCTGGAACATCTGCATAAAAGCAGTGCATTGTCTTTTCAGTTCTGCAGATCCTGGGGACTAACAGTGTACTGCAATCTTTTAGAGAGAGACCCGACTGTATCATCCACCAACGAATTGTGGATTAAGTGTGCCTTGGTCCCAGGTTGTTTTCAGCCATGTGCCCCCTGCACACATTTTTACGACCATGCATAAATGCATGTGTTCTTTTGGATCCACCTTCGTAATTGTTTTAAATAACATTTTGCATTTAATACAGCAACATTTGTTTGACTGTATTATTAATATGCTTTTTAGTAGGCACTGAAATAAAATATATTAACTAATAATGATAAAAGTACTCATTTCAGAGCATTTCAACCATAAAAAGCCACCCAAACTGCTGTCATTATAACTCACCAATATCTGTGTTGATCAATTACAGCCACTTTGACTGTGTATACACTACATGTCTGATTGTGATAACAGTGGCCACAGTAAAGTATTCCAATTTGCTTTGCACAAATACATACCAGTGCTGCAAGGACAGACTATTGACTGTTTTAACTTTATCTACTCAACACAGTCAGTCATTTTTATCCATAGAGATCCCCCAAAACCAGCAATTATAGGTACATTGTTGACAATAATAAGCATAGTAACATTTCAAGTTTGTTTCACACAGACACCCTGTAGCCATAGTCAAGTATTCCAACTTAATTCACACACACATGCACATTGGTCCTGCAAAGCCATATTAAAGACTGTTTAAATATAAACAGATAAGAGCAAAGGAACTTTCATCCATTGAAAGCCCCCAACCAGTAGTTATAGCTGCTTAATTGACTGTGTATACCCCTTATTGTTACAGCAAAATAAACTACATGCATTTTATTGGTAGATTTGGATGAACTATATGAAGTTATATAAAGATCACTAACATCACACCATGAGACCCATGCATGTGTGTGTCAGTTTAAACAGAAGAGTATTTATAACAGCATAAACATATTGATCACTTGATAACATATGCTAAGTCAATATGCACAATCTCTGCAGAAGTAAAAGTATTCTGAAAAACAACACATTAAAGTTATTATTAATGTCAATGTTGCTGCTGGCAAATTACTCTGTATTACAGTGCTACATCAACAATTGTGGTGCATGTTGTCCTTGAAGAATAAATGGCCTATTTTGTATTAAAACTTGGTGCGCTGATTATATTGCCATAACATTTCCTAAAATAGATCAACTATGTAAAAGGGAATGATAAGAAAAAGCCAACCATGGGTTTATTGTTAGTTACTAGGCATGAAGTCCAGGAGACTATTAAGGAGAATAATTCAAATTCCCAATTGCCTCAAAGCATTGTCTGGTTAAGTGACTTGCTCAACATTACATGATGAGTAAATGAGGGTTTAAAGATTCAAACCTGTACCCTTGGTACAGGAAGAATGCATTAACAAGTTGGAGCTTTAGAACTTTGTACTAACTGCCAGAGTAACAGCTCTAAACTAAATGCTGAAATCCTTTATGATCCGATCTACTAAAGAAGACTGTGTTACAGTAATGTGCAACAATGGCTGCATAATCAGTGGTGAAGAACAAATGGTTCTACTAATAATCACTCCAAAATAATACAGACTATACTGACAAGACAAATAACCCTTTCAGAGTTGCTGGTGGCTGTAAAGAAAGTACTGCAAAAATATATATTACTAAAATGCAATACATTTAGACTATACTATGCAACCCAGACCTATTAATGGATTAATTCATCCTTTAGTGCAATGAATAAAGCAAAACAATGAAAGACAATATAGAAGTTGTAGCAGCTTTTGTTCAATAACCCACAAGTCATGCAAAAATCAGAAATATCATTGCATACAACATACTGTTTGGGGGGATTTGCATGTTTGCAGGACATCTGCAACTCATTTTTTACCTCCCTGTGTCTTTCCTGTCATCAAGAAAAGTTATCTCCTCTGACATAATAAAGTACACGTTTAACTTAAGTGAATAACTGATGATGCTGTATTGTTGCAGAATATGCCTCCAGAGTCAACAGAACTGGATCATGGGAAATAAAATAGGTCCCCACCAGTCATACCAACTAGGTCCCCACCAGTCATACCAATATCTCATTACTTGGCTGTCTCTCCCCAATTACCATAAACCACTCTTCAAATATGTTAGTGTACATACTATTTTCTTCTTTAGTTTTAATCCAAGAAATGAAGAAAGGCACCAAACTTCACCAAAACTCCACTAGTAAAGTACCTTAGGAATGGAGAGTCAGAAGATGTAGTAAATAAAAGCAGTTTATTGCACAAATCACGAACTGAACTCACTACACAAGGACTGTACACATAAACGCACTTGTAAAATCAGCATTTTTGTCTCTCCCATAAAGACGTCATCAGATGACCACATTAATCATGTTTACCATTTATATATCATCACTAATAAAAAAGACCAATCAAATCACATTAAAACATGATTGAATAACTGTTCTATCTAATCCCTCCCATTCATTTTCCCAGTGAGCAGCAAGTTAATGAACTTAAAACTACGTGAGTCATATATTGCACTCTGTTCAATTACAATAATCTATTAAAATATAATTCTAAAACATAAATAAATATAATAAATTACATTCTCAAAACCACATCCAAGATAAAAATCCAGTCACAATATTTATTAAAACTCTAAAAAATTGTGTTTATTACTTGGTTAATGCCTTAAACATAATGTGTTACACACTCTAGTGGCCTTAATGGAAAATACATTACAAGCACAGCTTATAACTTAGCAGTTCTCAATTTTAATAAAGGAATTATGGACATGTAGTCATTTAGACCAGGGGGATTTGATGCTTCTATGGTGATTTGCCACCAGAGTTCCCTGAGCTCAATTTTCTCCTCCCATAGTCCAACTCTAACTTCCTTTTTCACCTGTTCCAAAACAAAAAAGATAAAATCTGCTTTCAAGCATACCTTTGTGTGTTTATATAAAACATTTGTTTCCTTTTTACTCAAAATATCATATTTATGTTCGTAGATCCTTCTCTTCAACCTACGTTCAGTTTTGCCAATATAGAAAGATCTACATTCCATACACAAAACAAGGTACACAGTCCCCACAGACTCACAATTAAAAATAGTCTGAGCCTTTTACCCATCTATTTCTGCCCTCACTGAAAATCTTGTCTGTGTTCACTGTTTCCACATTGAGAACAATGGCCACAACCGTATGTCCCTATCTTTCTTCTATTCACTATAATTTTCTTGCCATCATTTTCAAGAATATTCTTCAGACTTTATGAATTTATATAAACTATGTTTAAAGGGTCCTTAGGTAACTTCCAAATCTGAAATAGTTACAAACCTATCCCATTCGGAATGAATAATTCTCTTTGTAAGTCCATTTAGGGCATTATATTCCAGTACAATAGCTTCACCATAATTAACCTCTTGGCTACTTACTGTATTATTTTGACCCTGTCCATTTTGTCCTAAAATAGGCTTAACATTTTTTTGCCTACCAGCTTTTACTTCTGCCTTGATCTCCTTCACTAAATCCACCGGGTAACCCCTTTCCAGGAAAAATCCTTCCAACAATTCACATTCTTTCTGAAAATCCTCATTCAAAGTGGTCATTCGGCTCCCTTGGACATATTTACCCTTAACTATGTTCCTTTTAAAGTGTGGGGGGTGTGCACTTCTGTAGTGAAGGAAAGAGTTACAAAAGGTGGGCTTTCTAAAAATCTTAGTTTCAAAAATACCATTGGATTTATATACCTCAGCATCTAGGTACTGCAACTGCTCATTTGAAAGGGTATAAATAAAATCCAAGAAATGAGTAGTATTCTTCATATAGTCCATAAATTCATCAAATCTTTCTCTGGTCCCTTTCCAAAAAATCACTATGTCATCTAAAAATCTGTTACAGAGGGTCTAATATGTTGCATATTCAGAATTTAATATGTACTTCTCCTCCCATTTAGTTAATACAAGGTTGGCTTAAGTTGGAGCACAAGCTGTCCCCATCGCCACACCTTGTATTTGTTGGTAGAATTCGCCTTTAAAAATATAAAATTGTATTTTAAAACCAATTCCATTAACCCTATAATTTCACATTATGATTCAAGCCCATGTCCTCAAAAATAATTTCCTCAAACATATTCATTCCTTCCTGATAAGGAATACTCGAGAATAAGTCAATCACATCAAAAGTGATGAATATTAACTCCTCATGAAATAGATCATGCATAATTTTCCTCAAAAAGTCCCACAAATCCTTTAAAATAGCTTTCCTTTTGACCCATACTTGTTTGAGTTTATTGTCTATGTACTTTGCTAAAGGAAGGTCTTCAACCCCTCTGCTGATACTATGGGCCTCAAGGGTGGGTCATTTTCATTCTTGTGGGTCTTGGGTATCCCAAATATGGATGGTACCCTTGGTTTATCTACTTTTAAGGACCTTAATGTTTTTTCATCAATTAGGCCTTCCATAAACATATCCTCTAGTACAACATCGATCCTTTTATAGGCAATATTAACCTAATTTTTTGACACACTAGAATATTTCACCTCATCCATTAAAATTTGGTTAATTTTCCCCTCATATATTATATTGTCCTTTATTACTACACCTCTTTCCTTGTTGGGCTTCATAACCCGGATCTCAGCGTTAGTTTTTAGTTCCATAAGCACATCATTTTCTTTACTGATTAAGTTAGGCCTGTATTTGATGTTACTATATTCCCTTCTTAGCTCCTTTTCAACAACTTTTCAAAGTTCTTTAACTGAGGGTGTAGTGGCGGGTTGTATGTACTCTTTCACCTCAACCCCACATCAGTCCCTATAGAATTTGAAGGTAGAATCAAACCCAAATTAACTTTTCTAATAAACATTTTTATGTCCATTAGTGTCTTAGTGAGGTCACCCTTCTTTTGAGGAATGAATTTCACACCTTTGGACAACAAGCTGAAGTGCTCTCTAACAAGTGTTTCACTGCTAAAATTATAAATACAGAAAACATCCAATACATGTTTATAACCATCCACCAAAATCTCACTGTGATTAGTTTGAGTGAGGGGCATACCATCATAAACTAGTATCTCCCCCCCCCCCAATGAAAATGTGGTTGTTGATATTCCATTTTTTTCATGAGTCTCTCTGACCTGCGTAATGGTGGGTACTCACTCACATCCTCAAAATCCCCCATTTCATTGTTCACAGTATTACTTCCAATATTGTGATTCCCTCCATTAACCTCATCACACTGCTCTTTGGGGTAAAAAACATCATAGGTTTATAGGTAGGTACTAGGCTATCTGCCAGAAGGCATTTATAAGCCTAGCCAGAATGTGCTGGCTTTTGCTGCCCCCTTAGATTAGTTCCCTGTGCCTTTGTCCAGCAGAGCCATTGAAGTGATCCCTGGGGTAAACTTTCTGTTTCCCATCCACTCGTCAAGGTTTCTCTTGAAGAGGGTTAGCAAGGAGCTCTGCCTAATATAGACTGGAATCTTGTTTCAGAGCATGGGAAGTCTCTGGGACAGGAATCTATCCTTCCAGCACGTCCTATTTATTGTTGTGGTGAGGTTTAGATCCCTGGAGCATGTGGCTCAAGGGGATATGGTTTTCTTTAGGTGGAGCATGTCCATCAATTCTGGGTTGGACATGGCCTTGTATGTCAGGCAGAGATCACCTCTGAGTAGGCGGTATGCAACCAAGTACAGCTGGAGTTTCTTCAGTCGTGCTGCATAGGGCATCTGCTTGAGGCCAGTGATCCTCTTGGTGAGGAACGTCTGTGGTCTTTCCAGATGTTGCAGGTGTCCTGTAAGGTACATCCCAAATGGGGCATTGTACTCTATAATGGGTCTGATGAGTGATGTGTAGAGGGGCCCAATGACCTCTTTCTATCTGGATGCAAACCCTTTTGTGATTAGGTGGGCCACATAGAAGGATTTTCTAACCACTTTGGGAATGTGATTATCAAAGGAGAGGTTACTAACTACTTGGGTCCCCAGATCCCTTATTACGTCTTCCGTATTTAGGGAGCTACCACCTATGTGGTAGTTTGTGGGTACTTTGTTTTTTCCAAAGGAGATGACTATGCACTTTTTGACATTTAGCTTGAGACTATGGTTTTGACACCAGGTATCTGTCTCAGTGAGACCCTTTTGGAGGATGTCTGTGTCAGCCAGAGAGTCAATTATAGCCCCTAGTTTGCAGTCGTCTGCGAACTTGGTGAGCCATAGTCCTCCTGTGCTTGCCTGTACCTCTGAGAAGTATATGTCAGACAGGAAGGGTCCTAGGACTGAGCCCTGGGGAATGCCACTTGTAACCGGTTTAGAGTCAGACCTAGCTCCTGCAACTCTTACCATGTGGGTTCTGTCCATGAGTCAGTTGGCAACCCATCTCGTGACGTAGGGGTTTATGTTCAGGCTGGTGAGCTTGTCTATAATACCTGAGTGGGGAATAGTGTCAAAGGCCTTTGCGAGGTCTAGGTAGGCTGTGTGTAACACCTTTCCCTCATCTATAGCCCTGGTAACTATCGCAAAGAAGTCCAGGAGGTTTAGGAGTCATTCTGTCCATAACTTCGAGGCTTGGGGTAACATGCATTATTTCTATACTCTTACAATCACGTTCAAACATTTTTAGCTTTCTTTGAAATATTTGCTCACATTTTTTATCAATATCAATTCTAACATTAAAATATTTCTCATTTTCTTCCTTTATAGTAAACATTAGGTCATCCTTAATACATTGGTCCAACTCCTCTATTTCTTTTTGTACTTCCTCCTTAATTCTACTATTTTCCTTAATAATTGTTTTTAAAATTTCTAAACCACAATTATTAAAGACATCTAATAATTCTTTATGAAACACAGTACCAATCTGTACATTGCTTGGATATTTCCAAACACGTAATCATTTGGGGACTATTTCCCCTGCAACACATTCTCTTAGGTAACCATTTTCAATGGCTAAAGTCCTGTATTTCAACATCAATCTAGACATTTTATTTAGTTTGACATTAAAAGAATCAGTAATAACTGGCTGCACATTAGTAAGTTCATTAACTTGCTGTTCACTGGGAAAATGAATGGGAGGGATTTGATAGAACAGTTATTCAATCATGTTTTAATGTGATTTGATTGTTTTTTTTTATTAGTGATGATATATAATTGGTAAACATGATTAATGTGGTCATCTGATGAAGTCTTTATGGGAGAGACGAAAACACTGATTTTACAAGTGCATTTGTGTACAGTCCTTGTGTAGTGAGTTCAGTTCGTGATTTGTGCAATAAACTGCTTTTATTTATTACATCTCATGTTTCTCTGTTCCAAAGGTACTTCTTTAGTTTTACCATCATCACAGAGATTTAGATTTAATTTAAAACTTGCTTCAAATATTAAAGCAAAAACTCTATCAGCCATTTTCAAAACAAAACAAAACACTCCCACATTGAAAACAGACTTAGCATGAGGAACAGCAAATGTCTCTTACCTTAAAATTAATACTGAATGAAAAATACGTCTGCCAACCCATTAAACTACAAGAGATGTATTGAGATTCATAGTCAAACAGCAGTAAAACAATAATCCAGTCTTGTGGATCCAAGTGTCCCTTTCCAGGGTCAACCTAGGAGCATTGCCTGGCGAAGTAACTTGGTCAAATTCACACAAAAGACAAATGAAGGCTAATGGAATCAAACCCTGCACTACAAGAATCAGCTCATCAACAGCTCACAGCTGTATTAATCAAAACTAAGTGGCAGACAACTGCTCAACAAAATGAATTTCACAACACATTCCTGCAAAAACCATCTAAATTAAAAATGTATTGAAGTTAAAAAAAAAAAAAAAAATATATATATATATATATATATATATATATATATATATATATATATATATGTATGTATATTTAGACACACATACATATATGTATATATGTGTTTGTGTGTGTTTGCAAGGATGTGACATAAAAGGAAAACAAATAAGCTAATAATCCACCAGCTCAAGCTGATAGGGAAACTGAAGTGTTTCATATCCTGTTACAACAATTCCCTCAAACTGCAGTTCTTTAAAAAACAATTCAGTAAAGTTAAATGACAAAAAAAACAGTACATCATTATGTCAGTTTACTGCCCTACTGCCTAACCAACACAGTCTAAAAACTAATGAAAACAAATGAATCAACATAAATTAGTTTCATGGTCACTGTTCTTCTGTATTAATTTATTAAGGAAGCAATTGAATTCTTTGCTGGCATAGCCCAAGGCAAGAAGTGAATAAGTAAAAATACAGCCTTGTGAATGTTTTGATTCCATTTCTTTTTTGGAAGTTCTACACAGAGACATGAACTCAGGAAAAATATCCAGTTGACTTACTTAACTGTTTGTTAACTGGGTAAGCCATGACACCCTTGGTCTAGACCTACAAGGTCAGAAAATAAACTTTCTCTTACCACTTTTGATTTTTCCCGGAAATCACCAAGACAGTCTGTTTTTATCACTATTGCTCCAAGAAAATCTACCTAATTTCCATTAAAAGGCAATTAATGACTGTTTTTTTTTGCTCTCTTTGCACACCAGATATAAAAATCAAACAATGCAGAATGTTGCGGTCCCGATTACAGTCACAGTTCTATTTCTGTCACACAGTTCCACCTGTGCGGCTAATCTGACGTGATGGCAGGTGAGGGGTCAAGCTTTAACAAATAGTCATTTAAAGGGGCCAATGGAAATTTGCACTTTCCTGATACTTTGTAAAATCGGCATTATAAGGCAAGTACCAGTTGTTTAAGCGGTATACTCTCAGCAGTCCCTGATTTTGTCTGATATTCTTGCCATTTCCCTTGTTGGATGTTTAACTTTTCTGATGAATTATTGAGTTTCAGTTATTGTACTGTGTCAATTAACCAGCTTAACAGGTAAACAGCAGTTACGTTATTTCCACAGTTTTTTTTTTGTAAGCCAATAGGGCACATTCATGCATCTGTTTAAAGTGTGTGTGTGTGTGTATGTGTGTGTGTGTGTGTGTGTGTGTGTGTGTGTGTGTGTGTGTGTGTGTGTGTGTGTGTGTGTGTGTGTGTGCGTGTGTGTGTGTGTGTGGGGGGGGGACTTGCCCCCCACTCCCACCCTATGGTTCTGGTGCCCTTGATCTGCAGAGGGGCACTGAAGTCCTTACACAGTATACCTGAAGCCTAGGTATAGAGTCCTGCAAAAATGGTATAAATAAAGTAATCAGTCATTAAGATCATATTAATGTTACAAAGATGGATTCTACAAATGAGAATGAAGATCTGAGAATGGAGCAACAAATTATTTGCAATTATTCTATTCCCCTAGGCTGTGCCTGCAACTGGCCCCCTCTGAGATCAGTGCACTACTCCAGTAATCAAATTTTAAATAAAGCCCATGGAAGATATTCCTTGAAGAGAAAGAAATATGGTGGCAGATTTTCCTTCATGCATATTCCCCCCCAGGTTTAGTTGACACAGTTTCCACATCAAGCAAGTTAAAATTAAAGGTATTTGATAGGTATTTTTTCTAGTTGTAGTGAGGGTGTCCTTGACTTTAATGTGATATAGACTAGGTCAACTGTCTTTTTAGAACTATATGTTTTAATATTTTTTTGCACAATAATGCTAGTATAATTATTTATATATGTATACATTTTTAAAACAATGTTTCATACCATGCAAGTTCAGGTTATTTATTGTATGATACATTTTCTGATTTTAGAACACACACACACACACACACACATATATATATATATATATATATATATATATATATATATATATATATATATATATATATATATATATATATATTCTTTTATTCTACAAAGTGATTTATATGAGATGCTTTTTTAGCTGCATCATGCATTTTGGTTAGCACAAAAAGTTTTTTCCTTTCTTTGAGCTTTGAGCTCCTTAAATTTAAGTTGGGTGTGACCAATTGTGACTCTGATGCATACAAATTGCTTTGCATGCAGTTTTTAGTTGTCTGAAGAAGTCTGGTTATATATACCAGACAAAAGCACTTACTTTGTTTCACGTTTTAAATAAAATCTCGTGCTTGGATCAGTGGATTTCAGCCTGTGTTACTTTGTGTGAAGGTTGGTTTTCGTTTGTGTTTGGCTTTCCTTACACAGTATACCTGAAGCCTAGGTATAGAGTCCTGCAAAAATGGTATAAATAATCAGTCATTAAGGTCATATTCATGTTACAAAGATGGATTCTACAAATGAGAATGTGAGCAACAAATTCTTTGCACTTATTTTATTCACCTAGGCTGTGCCTGCAACTAGCCCCTCTGAGATCAGTGCACTACTCCAGTAGTCACATTTTAAATAAACCACTACATCCGCACCTAAAGTACTGATCAATAGTCTGCTGAACAACATACAAAGACAGAAAACATTCTGTTTTTTTTTGTGGGAGGGGAACACAGTCATTCCATGAAGAAAGTTCTGCTGTGTTCTCACAGCAGAAAGTATTAAAATCACATATAGGTGGTAGCTGCATGTCATAAAAGAGAAATCCCTGACTGCAAGAGCATTTTTGCACCCCTTCCCCTTGATCTCAACCTGACCCCCTGCTGCCCTCCAGCTTGTATGCAACAACTTTGATCTTCCTGAGTAGCTTTCTGGGTTATCCAAGATGTGTCATTTTACTGAGCAGACCACTTTGCTCCTCAGGTGTATAACTTGTGGCAGAAATACTAGGGTCTGGGAGTGAGAAGCCTCCAGAGAGTAGTAGATGAGATTTTGGGAGATATCATTTCATGGTGGCTGTTCAGGTACCCTCACAAGGGGAAGTGACATGCAATGTACAGCATGTATACCTGCTTATTGTACACAGAACATCCTATCACTTGATGTTTTACTGTGTTCACCTGCAAGGCATCTTGGCTTCACCATAGACTGGACAGGCAGAAATTCACCCCCCCCCCTCAGGACAGTACAGCCAATGGTTGTTCACTTCATTCTATCTCATCTAGCTGACTATTTCGATGCTCAGAGTCTTTTCCTAAAATGGAGTGACTGGCAGCACATATGGATGCACTGCCTCAGTGCCACTGTACCAGTTCTGGGTGCACCATCACTTGGCAGAAGGTGGTGTCTCTGACATTAGAGATTAAGTTTGTAGTGCTTTTGCAAGGTCTGGAGCCAGTGAGTCTATCTTCATTTAACACAAAAACCACCAGTGCGAGCACCTATGTATGTCCAGTATCTAACAAACAGTCACTGTGGTGGTACAGCATAGGCCCATAGGTAAGTACTAGGATAGCTGCCATTGCAGGCAATTTTAAGCCTAGCAAATTTCCCTTTTTGTGCAAAATATAACCTATCTCATTTGTTTAGAGTGGCCTTACCCATCCCATGTTCAATAATTATATATTAACCATAATAAGAATGACTGGGATCATATCATAGATAATTTGTGGGAAGCCAGGCCTGGGATAAAGAATCTACAAACTGCCTCTGTTCATTAGTAGTACAGGGGGCAGTCCTGGGGTAAATTTTCCGTTTCCCATCCATTGATCTAAGTTGCACTTCAATATGGACAGGGAGGAACTCTGTTTTATATAGCTGGGGAGTCTGTTCGAGAATATGTTTCAGGAGAGGTTAAGATCTGTAGACTGAGAATTTTTGATGCCATTTGACTTGCTGATGTGCAGTAACCCTATCAGTAATGTGTCAGATGATGCCTTTTATGCCAGACACAGGTCACCTCTTAGTAGTCTGTAGGATACCGAGTATAGTGACAGTGCTTTGAGTCAGTCCATGTAGGACATGTTGCTTAGGCCTTGTATCCTTTTAGTAAAGTATCTCTGTGGGCATTCCAGTTGTTGCTTGGGTCTGGACAGATATATGTTGAAGGGGGCATTATACTCAATGACAGGCCTAATGATGACTGAGTAAAGGAAGACAGTAGCATCCCTAGATCTAGACAAAATCTCTTTGCTTATAAGCTGTACAGTATAGAAGGACTTTCTTACAACAATGGCATATGTTGGTCAAAAATCAGGTCACTGTCCAGATAAGTTCTCAAATCCTGTACTACTGGGTCAACTCTTAGCTGTGTATTGTCAATGTGGTAATTTCTTGGGGTAGATGACTACCCAAATGATACAGTAATGCATTTTTTGGTATTTAGTTTCAGTCCATGATTTTTGGCACAAGTTATGACAAATCTTCCTGCAGGATGGCTAAGTCGTTTGTGGATTCAATGACTGCACCTAGCTTGCAGTCACCTGCCAACTTAATCAGCCAGAGCCCTTTGGTATTGCCTTTTACTTCAGAACTGTAGATGCCAAACCAGAGACGTACCAACACAGAACCCTGGGGGACTCCACTGGTGACTGGTCTCTTTGTGGAAGTAATTTCCTCTATTTTGATTATCTGTGTCCTATCTGTTAGCCAGTTGGCAATCCAGCAGATGACATATAGGTTTATTCTCAATTTATTTAACATTTTATTCTTCTCATAGATTGGATTTCTCTGATCAAGTCTAAGGTATATGTAAATGGCATTAATCGTATTGATGAAAGAAACTTATCTTATGATCTAAACGTGTCTAATTTGGATCACATTTTACTTATGGTGCTTTGATATACGATTATGAATTCTGTTTTTCTGAACAAGTTCAGTATATCTGTTATAGCATCTGCAAACTCTAGCAAGGATCCAGCATTATCTGACTCAGAATTCCCCATTTGTAAATCTGGTAGGATTTCTGTTAAAATACGAGAGAGAGAGAACACCAACTTTGCCTGATAAGTAGCAGTCAGGCCTATAAATTAATTCTATTCAGGTCAATAGCTAATATATATATATTTGATAAGATATATTAAGTATGACTACTACTCTTTATAATTATATAATAGCTAGGAGAATCGCATGTCCTCTCAAAAGCAAACCAGGTTATAAGCCACAATTATAACGCACCCATTATAATGGCCTCAGCTTAGCATGCTCTATACTATGTGATAGCAGTGCTTTCTGTTTTTTTGTGAGGGTATGACTATTTATTTATGAGTGACTCTGAACATCTGGTTTGCTGAAACCCACACAACTCACAAAAAAATGTCATATTTTATGTTAGAGACATATTCAGTTTGTCCAGTGCTGCAAGAAGTGAAGCGTCGGTTATGGGGAGGGGTGTCTGCCCTCTCTCCAAAAAAGTTATTGTTATTTCCTCATTTACAGAAAGATTTTGATAATAACATGGGTGTCAGGAAATCAGGTGTTGAAGACACATTGTTTTGGTTAAGTAGGCAGTTAAAAATACACAAACTCACAACTGTAAAAAAACAAAATCGGCTAAAGGAAACAGTCCAAATTGTAGCACAGCAAGTACAAGTCCTTTATTAAGTGCTTTTCGTTCCACACGTTAGAACTTCTTCAGATAAAATGCATTAACAAACAAGTCATTTAAAAGTCCTAAAACCAGTGTCATGTGTTCAAAACACATCAATGAAAACTGTTCCCCTAAATCAAGCAACATTAACCATTATGTTTCTGGAGCTTAATTAAAAGCAAATCAATGCTATTCTTAAAACATTTCTTTTATCTAAAAGTGCATGCATACAATGTCTTTAGCCAGTGTAGAATTTTTTTAAAACAACTCATTCATTTGAGTCAAATTATGTTATCTAACTAGACTTCTCAGCTTTCAAACACAAAGAATAGAACACATTTCATTTAGTCCTGGGTGTTGTCCAGCATTCAGTCTCAGTTGCCATATTAACTCTAATCTTTCTAAGATCAAAGAAGCTGGACCCCTTCTTTCATCCATAGTCACTTCATCTATTGCTTTGAACTTAAAACTGTGTTCTGGAAACTCAAGTATATGTTTGGCTAAGGCACTTTCTAACTTAACCCTCCTAATGTTATATAGGTGTTCATATACTCTGTCATTCAGTTTATGGTCAGTTTTGCTCACATAAAATGCCGAGCATGACTGACATTGGGTCATGTAAACTACTGCCTTTGAGTTGCATGTAAATTTCCTTCTTGTACAGTATTTTTTGTTGTTAACCTGAATGTTTGTCCATTCGCCATGTGCCCACAACAATTGCACATGACACAGGTAAACATACCTGGGTTTTTAACTGTCAGGTTTCTACTAGTTTCCAATAAACTTTTTTAATTCCTACCTCTCTTAAAAATGGTCTGTGGAGGGTTCTTGAAGTCATTTGTTAAAGATGTTTGTCCTGTCAGCAGGGTCCAATTTTTATAAATAATGTTCCTGAAGTCCAGGGCATTCAAATTAAATGTTGTAATGAAGGTGTCCATCTCTTGAAATTTGTTATCACTGCTATTGTTCTTACTACATCTAACTTGTCCTGCTTCGATATCACAAAGGTTGGAGTTATTACTAACCAAGGATGCCCTTTTGTTGTAAAATCAGCCTATATGTCCCGTCTTCTCTTTCTCTTTTGACTTCCCTCGTTAAGTCTATGATCAATGTGTCTGGATAGCCTCGCTTTAGGAACATATTTCTTAAATTTCGCACGCTTGTTGAAAGTCGCCATCCATTATCACCATTCTGGCTGCTCTAACCAACTGGCCTTTTACTGCTTCTGGTGAAATGGGTGGCAACTAGAAAAATGCAAGAATGCATTTGAGTATGTCTCTTTTATAAAGATTTTGGCTATGTGCCTGCCTTGGATCCTGTCCTTCTTAACTTCAATGTCTAAATAGGCTATAGTGTCCTGATTTAAGTTATATGTGAATTGCAGGAAATCACTGGTACTGTTTAAGTGGTCCACTAATTCTTTTGCTGTGATAACACCCCCTTTGATAATCAAAAAGGTATTGTCCAAGAATCTTACGTAAAAATGCATCTTTTCACTGATCTGTAAATTCTTTTTAATATACTCCTGTTGCCAGTAGGCATTACTAAATTTGAAAAGCTCGCCCCACATGGGGACCCCATTGTTACACCTAATTTTTGCAGGAAAAATTCCTTATCAAAGGTTATGTAGTTATTAGATAAAATAATATTGAGCAGTACTTCTACTAATGATGTCTCCTTAGCTGCTGCTCCATTGTGCCTTAACACTTAGGAGACCCATTCTATCCCTTCGACGTGTGGAATTGATGTATACAAGTCCCTAACATCTACTGTTAAAAAATTGTATTCATCATGATATTCTAAATCATTTATGCTAGTCAAAAAACTCCATGAGTCCTTACAAATTTGGGTTTCTCCTTGGATGTATTTCTTAAGGAGTGTGTCCACCACCTTTGCACAAGGGTAAGTAACGGAGTTTCTAGCATCAACTAAAGGTCTCATTGGTGGATTAACAGTACTTTTATTGACCTTTGGGATGCCAAAGAGGGCAGGAATCCTAGGTGCTGGCATAGTCAAATAATTGTATTTATGTCTATTTTAGCTTCTATAAGCATATCATTAATGTAAGTGTTGATTCAAGCATATGCTATATTTACTTCATTTTGCGACACAGAAATGTAAGTGTCACTTTGAAGTATTTCCTTCATCTTTGAATTGTAAAGATCTGTACTCATTATGGCAACCCCTTATCTGGTTTCAGAACTCTAATGGGGAGGCACTGTAACTCGTTTAACAAGACTTTTTCCTGTTCTACTTATGTTCTGACTTCTGTGTTTGTTGTTTCTGTTCAGTCTACAGTTCCTAAAATCTAGTTCACAAATTCTTTCATACAAATTTAACATAGGATGCAAAGGTGATTTTTTTTTTTGTATGGAAGGTTCATGTGAAGAACATTAACACTGACTGCACTTGCAATGATAAGCGTTTTCTCACCACTTTAAATAAAATAGTGATGTCTGTACTCTTGTAACTTTATCAAATTCACCCAGTGTTAATGGAGACGTGACATGGGTATACATGCAGATATACAAAAGAAAATAAACCATTATACACATATGTTTTCTTTATTAAGGATCATCATTCACTCTGACATAAAGTTCTCAATACCTGTCTCCCCTTAGTTTTTAGTTCAACTTCAGAACATAATTCTGCATATAATGTTCCCAAAATTCCATTTATTTCTGTGTAATTTGAGCTTTCCTTTTTCTAAAGATCACACCTCCAGTTCTTTTTTTCTCCTTCATTTAAAGTTGGCTTAGCTTAAGCAAGACCTTATTATGTCTAGGCAACTCAGATCCTATATTCCCGGTCAGATTGGTTCTTTAGTAACAATCACTTACTCCTAAGCATTTTTGACAAAGTGCTCTGTGGGGAATTTTTAAAATCGTCCCAAAAACATGTTCCCACTTACGCCTTTTTCCCGCCATGCTTTCAGCACTTGCTATCTAATGAATAAAAAATTCTCTGAAGTCTGCTTAGGGTATAAAAATATCTATATAAATACTTGTGGACTTTGTTGCAGACTTGCTTGCTGTACAAGTAGCTTCTCACTGTTCCTTTGTATATTACCGCCTTTCCATTCTCACTTCTCATTCCTTTCTGACTTGTTCTCATCGATTCTTACAGTCATCAAACACTGTTTCTGTGCCCTTCTAATTATCTCCCTTTTTAACAGCAGCTTCTGCTCTAGACGCAACTAAAACTCAACCAAACTACTCTCTCACTTTCCTTTTTCTTTGCCTGTACTGTTATATCAATTCCTTTTAGCAGTTTGTGCTGCATAAACATGATTTTTTTATTATTTAAAATAATTTATGTAGCAAGAAGGTGGCCTAGAGGAAGCTGTATAATATAAAACACTAGTAGTTTTTATGCAGACATATGTCTGTTTATCATGCCTTGCTACCAACTGTTATCTCAGCTTTTTAATTCCTTGAGATGACCTAGTATACTCCCCAAAGACAGAATGAATGTGCAACCACTATGGCACCACACAGTGGATTTGTGCCTTTTATGGTCATAGGAGAATAAAACTGAAGTCACAACAGGCTCAGAAAGCTGGTATCTACTTTATTAGTTCTGCCACCTGAATTTACAAGCTTGCTGCTACACAACAAAAAGTCAACTGCAAACTTTTTTCTCTACTGCTGTTTAGGTGTTACTGTGCTGAGCAATGAATTGACCTTAGGCCAGTGGCGGAAAGCTCTATAAATTGGCTTATGCATAATTCAGGCACATACCCTAATTTCTACTTCCTGATTTAAGCCAAAGCTAAAGGTCATCAAGTGCTTTCATTTTCCACCAATCAGAATCACCTGTGGTTGCTCAATGCGAAAAAAGAACTCCCATGGCTACAGCAAGTCTTCCAAGACAAAGATATGAGTTTACAGAAGTCCTGATGATACAGTTAGTCAGTCATATCAGTTTCCTTAGCATGTTTCTACTCAAATAGATTGTGATGCCAGATGGAGAAGTACTGGACTGGCTATGAGGCCCCTGGAACTACACTTTACAATGTTACTGATAAGAGGCCATACATTATTTTTTTACATTTCTTGCACAGTATATGAAGAAATTCAGTTACTTAAGGAAACTAAGCTACATAACCACCCTGTTATGCATCATTGTCTGCATAACATGTAAAATTATAGTGTAGTACATATGGAGAGAGTTCAATGACGTATACAGTTGCAATCTTCCAATAAGTGCACAACATGATCAACACAAAGGCATACGCACTTACACTAGAAAGACAGTGGAATATAAAATACATGCCTTTTTGAGTATCATATTTTGTAATTAAAAATTCTGGACATTTCCACACTGTTGTCAGCCTTTATGAATCCTGGAAATATAGCACCATCACTTTGATGAAGGATTGATCCAGCACTCCTATTTAAAAAAGACAAAGGCTAAATGTCAGTCATTTCCAATCCCTCCTTCTTTATCATTCTTTAAATTCCATGACTGCTTAAATTTATTTGTTGATACAATTTTTCCTTTATTTGTTGATACAATTTTTCCTCTTCATTTTTCTCAAGTGCAAACAAATTAAGTACATTCAAGGGTTCCTCATTTAATCATCACTCAGTTCTCATATTATTTTTGTGTCTCTGTTTTCACTTTTAATTTCTGCCGTTTCAAAATTTTTGCAGTTTACAACCTCTAAAAATGTCAATAGTATATCAGATGAGGTCCAACCATTGCTCTGTATAGTGGTTGTAAGTGTTCATAGGTCCATAGATAAGTACTAGGCAAACTGTCTCTGCCCTTAGGCTGTAAAAAAACACTGATTCACTTAAATCATTTTCAAACACCTTATCTCCCATCCTCAAATTTACTTTTAAAATACTCACTGTTGAATTTCCTAGTTAAATACATTTGCAATTAAAACTCCCAAACCGTTTTCTTCTCGTGAGCTTAGAAAAATGTGCTTCATTTAGTGGTAAACCATGAAAACAACTTCCAGCACCAAAATGTGTTACTTTAGACTTTTAACGAATAAAACCAGACATTCTTCTCTTTCTACTTCCATTATCAAATGCTAATAAAGAAGCATTCATATCAGACACAGAAGTCTGCATATTATTCTCTTAATTCCCAGAATCCCAGAATGTCGACATTATATATATATATATATATATATATATATATATATATATATATATATATAAAACGTTAGATAGGTGTATGTCAAAATATCTAAGACTCAAAATGTCTAAACCCATAATATAGAAAAAGAGAAGCTATTGTACTCGGGGGGACCCCCCCCCACACACACACACACCTCCTGCAACTTATATATACCAACACTGGGATCTCACAACAGTGAAAAAAGGACAGATTTCAAGTTTACCATATTCTGAGTTTTAGATATTTTGTGCCAATGAGTTCAGATCAAATGAATGTAAGCACTGCAAACAATCAGTAGTGACTTGTTCAACTGAAAAAACAAAATTATTTAAAACAGATTTTTCCTCTCAAGAAACTGCAGAAAAACATTCCTCATACTTTCACAATTAGTCAGAACAAACTTTAACAGATGAGCCTGACAATTCAAAATCCTAAAAATCAAAGTTGCAGAAGTATACACTTTTTCCCCATACTTATCAAGCATTTTCCCATTCTTATCAGAAAGAAAAGGATTGGAATTAACAAAATACTTACAAGTAGGGATAAATAAAGCTAGAGCTGCTGGGTCAGGTTTAAGAACAGCTTACAAAAACTTAAAATATTGAGGAACTTTATACCATCCTATTTGCCCTTTTAGGGCTGGCTGGCTGGATGACTATTAAGAAAATTGCAGGCAGTAACACATACATTCTCCAAAGCTGACATAACTGTAGGAATGGGTGAAGGTTCTGGAAATTCATTCTGTAACAGCTCATAGTATTTTCTGTGGGGCTGAGAAACTCATTGTTTTTCCACTGAAAATACTGGCACATTCTGGAAATAGTCTCAGAGAAAGAGAAACACACACACAGGGAGAGTCAGAAACTGAGCTCTCCTCTGAGCCTTAATTAGAAGTATTAAGAGAAACCCTATATAATCTTACCCTTTACCTTCCCATCCAGATTCAGAATCTTGAATCTCTTCAGGAAAAGAGGTTTCAGTCTCTCTTTTACCAGAAACTACATTATAAGAAGGATCAATAGCCTGAATTAAACCCTGAGCCAGGTCCAGTAAACTACTCTTTTCCAAGGAAATTTGAGGAGGAGTAGATGCATGTTTAGTTTTCTGTTTCTTTTTGACAGGAAAAATGGGGCCAACATTGTCATTAATGGTAACAGCAGCTCCCCCAGGAATGGGCAAGACCTTGTGACAAAACAGGGATACCTCTCCGATCCTTCTTCCGGGACCGATATGAGTGGTTCTCCTTTGCACACTGAGGGGACCCTGACAGCTGCAGAGGATATGGCTAACCCCCACCCCAGTCGATAGTAGCTGTAGGTGCTACACTAGAGGGATTTGGGGAAAAAGATTAATGATCTGGTACAACTAATAGCCACAGCAGTCACCCATCTTGCAGCTGAGGCAAATTGCTAGCCTGCTGTGGTGGCAAAGGATGTTTGCTAAACTTTTTTTTGTGGCCGAAGGAAGGACCAACCATGGAACTGGCAGTTTGTTCCATGGTCAAAGAGAAAATGTGCAACTTTCCCAGGGAAAACAAGCAGCAAATGCCAATAAAACTTAAAAGTCTTTAAATGTCTCCTTTTCACACAAAAACACAGTAAAACGTATCTTAAAACTTTTTCCCAGGTCCCAAAGAAAAATAAACACAATTTCTCTGCATATAACTGGTTTTCAGTTATTTTAAACAACTTTTAAACTGACAGGAAAAAAAAAGTATGTTCTCATTTGAAGGTACAATACAGTCATGTGACAGCCTATTAAAACACAAACTCCTAGATTTAAAATAACTTTTCTGAACATGGAAAGTATTAATAAACAGACATATTTTTTTTAAATGGAAGGTTTTTCACCAAACTGAACTGGTGTGCCCAGCAAAGAAACAGAACATGCCGACAGATGATCCTCTAAAGCCTCACAGGAGCGTACTCTTTGGTGACAAGAAAGCTCTGAAGGGCTTGGCAACCAATCCTGTCTTTTTAGTCAGCTCAGCTGAAGGTGACTGACTATATACATACATATATATATATATATATATATATATATATATATATATATATATATATGGGTCTACTTTTAAATCACAAATCCTCACTATATCAAATGCTTAGAATTTTGAAAGTGCAAATGATCGAACTTCACATTTTTGAATGTTCTATATACCCAAAGTTCAAAATATCAAAAAATACACTGCAGAGATTTTCTTCCCATTTCTCCTCTAATTAACTTTAAAAAGTCACATCAACAATAAAAGTATACAGCAAACACAGCACTTCTACTTGTGCTAATACACATTTTTATTACAACATACCATCTGATTTTATTTACAAATTATACGTGTCTGCTTTAATTAGTAATACAATGCATACATTTTAATTCGTAGAACATGTTCAGCATAATTCTCAACAATTGACTTAGTGCTTTGGTAAACAGATAGCAAATCTTTCAGGTATACATTAAGAATACATGTCTAACAACAGCAGCAAATTTCTGGCTTGTATTAGCAACGTACCTCACAAGATAGGCAGTAGCAAATCCTGCCCAAATCCTGGCCACCATCCAACATTAGGTGAAAGGAAATTAATATACACACCAATGGCCGCATGAATATTCATTATTGTAGTTTGCCCTTTTCCTCAAAATAGTGTGATCTCAGAGTTGGTATATTTAATTTGTAGGTGGGTATGGGGGCTGCAGAGTGGCTTGCCCCCTGCAAAAATGAAGGTAAAAAAGTACAGAACTTGAAGTCATTTCCACAGTACGATATTCTGTTTTTCACTTGTCAATTACTTAGGCTGTGCCTAGTTCTGTGAGGTACATTTCTAAAAGAAAGACTAAACTTTTTATAGTTTTAAACTGTTTATAAGGGATGATTAAAGGTGCATTAATAAACAGTATAATACGTTTTAACATACCGTTTTTATTTGCAATGCTGGTATAAGTTGTGTACTGTGAAAGATCACTTCTGACATTTCCCTAAGGACGTAGTGCTTGCATTTAAAGGGGTAGTCACATATTTAGTTAGCGATCTTCCATTAGTATTTTAATGCATTTTTGAGTATGAGAAGTTTGATTATTTAAACTTTCAGGATTCTAAGCATTCAGTGTTTTCATCTCGAGCTTATGAATTTTGATCTACTGAGAATTTGTAATTTAAAAGTATATATATATATATATATATATATATATATATATATATATATATATATATATATATATATATATATATGGTTCCCTTTCAGAAGCCTGAAACATCATAAGCCTGAAAATCAAAATCCTGAAACCAAAAGCCTGAAAATTCAGAATCCTGAAAACTCAAAATCCTGAAAGCCCAAAATCCTGAAAGACCAAAATCCTGAAACTCAAAATCCTGAAAACACAAATAATGCTAATATGTCACTATAAAGACACTAATATCTACCAACTGACCCTGACCCTAACCCTAACCCTAAGGTCCATCACTATCGCACACTCACCTGACCCGCGCCTAAACCTAACTCACTTAAACCGCCTAACCCCAATATTTGTTACTATTGCATACATGCCTAACCTGCGCCCTAACCCTAACTCACTTAAACCGCCTAACCCTAAAATAAAAACAAACGCACACTTACCTGACCCCAACGCATGACCTAACACCACAGGGCTAACAATAGCAAAGCCACAATGACATCAGTATGTCTATTTTGTGTTTTCAGGATTTTGAGTTTCAGGATTTTGGTCTTTCAGGATTTTGGGCTTTCAGGATTTTGAGTTTTCAGGATTCTGAATTTTCAGGCTTTTGGTTTCAGGATTTTGATTTTCAGGCTTATGATGTTTCAGGCTTCTGAATGGGAACCATATATATATATATATATATATATATATATATATAAACAAACAGACCAACTCCAGAACTTTATGCTTTATAATGCATTGAAAAAGCTATTTTATCAGTGAAACTATGGTTTTCAGAATTCTTTTGCTTCAATAAATCATTGGATTTTTAGTTCAACAAGTCCTGGAGTTGGTCTTTATGTGTTTTTTTTTTGTGGAATTTACTGCATGCACTTTCTTCCCTTCTGTGCATCTTTGTTGTTTGTGCTTTTATAATTGCCCTTTCCCTGCTGTTGCTCAGCCTAGGAGGTTGTATATTAAGTAGCAGGGGGTGCTGAGAGCTAGGGTGTCAGGGAGGCTTGCCCCCTACAAAAAATATTTTGTATTTTTGTATTTTTTTTAGATGTTATGAGTTTTGATCCATTTTGGGTGTTTTTTATGTTTGAAATGTTGAGTGTTAGATTTTGTGTATGATACTCATATGAGTAGATGAAGTCATACATGAGTGTCATGCATGTAATTGAAACAGACAACAAAACTACAAACCCATTGATGCAACCCAACTACTTACATAGTATTAAGCAGAACAAACCTTCAGTGCCTACAACAATTTCTGACACACCAAGCAAAAATTAGTTTGTTGACTCTAGGCCAACCTAGATACACACAAAGCAGAGGGTTGCAGCACCAACGTACTCAAAAAGCAATCCATCATTTCATAGAGTAAAGTAGTTTCTCACCATGGAAAGCAGAAGGGATGGGGGGACCCATCGACTCCTACATCAAAGCAGATTCCTTTTCATACAAAGCAGTTCACAAAGCAGAAGTGAGAACAACAGGCTGACTTCTAGTGCAAAGACATTCCTTTTTCTCCTGCATGTATTCACTAATAATTTATTTTATTTATTTTTATTTTGCTTTTGTTTACAGGGTTAAGGGACTATACATTTCTCATTTTAATGTGATTTTTATTTTTTTGTCTAAGATTTTTCACAGAAACTAATATGTATAAAAACATAATCTGTTCAATGCAAAAAGTTTACAGTTTTTTAGCTGGCTTGCAAGATTAAACACTATCAAGTTGAAGTGCATTTAAATCTTCTGAACACTAGATGGCACTGTCATACTACTTTGCCTAGGAACGGTTGGAGATACTCCCTCTTGAAACATCAAAGGAAGTGTTGTCATTGCTCATGGATGTGTGTATAACATTTTCTGACTTAACCGTTTTTATATTCTGATGAAGTTCCAATAAGGGTCGAAAGCGCTTAATCTATATGTAATTTTTTTTTTGGTTTTAAGTGGTTTACCAATCCCTCTCCACAAAGGGGGAGCCACCACGGACCCTGGGAACTACCGCCCCATTAGCCTAACGAGCCTGGTCTGCAAGGCCATGGAACATTTCATCATGGAACTTATAAACAAAGACATTGGTAATCTCCAAACTCTGGACATTACCCAGTTCGGGTTTGTAAAAGGCAGATCATGTCTCCTAAACCTGGTAGATTTCTTTGAAGCGGTCACCAAAGCCGTATACGAGGGTAAGGTAGTTCACACAGCCTATCTAGATCTCGCTAAGGCTTTTGACACCATCTGCCACTCTGGAATTATAGATAAAATCATTAAACTAAGTATAAATTCCTATGTCACAAGATGGGTTGCCAACTGGCTCACTGACAGAATCCACATTGTGAAAGTAGCAGACTCCAAATCCGACTCCAGACCAGTGACAAGTGGAGTACCACAGGGTTCAGTCCTAGGTCCTCTCCTGTTTGGTATCTACTTTTCTGAAGTACAGGCTAACACAGAAGGTCTTTGGCTAATGAAGTTCGCAGATGACTGCAAACTAGGAGCCATAATCGAAACTCCTAATGATGTGGACATCCTACAAAAGGGCCTCACTGAAACCGATGCCTGGTGTCAAAGCCATGGCTTCAAGCTCAATGCCAAAAAGTGCATTGTCATTCCCTTTGGAAAAAACTCTGTATCCATGAGCTACCACATAGGTGGTAGTCTACTTAACACCGAAAGTGTGATAAGAAACCTTGGGACACAGGTGGACAGTAGTCTCTGCTTTGATAATCACATCGCCACAGTAGTCAGGAAATCCTTCTACGTGGCACACCTCATCACTAAGGTTTCTCATCCAGGAAAAAAGAGGTCATTTTTCCGCTCTACTTGTCACTCATTAGACCCATTACAGAGTACAATGCCCCTTTTGGCATGTACCTCACAAGACATCAACAACAACAGGAAAGGCCCCAGAAATATCTCACAAAGAGGATTACCGGCCTCAAACAGATGCCCTACGCAGTTCGTCTCAAAAAACTCCAGCTTTACTCCATTGCATATCACCTACTCAGAGGCGATCTCTGCCTAACATACAAAGCTATGTCAAACCCAGAGCTGTTGGACATGCTCCACTTAAAGAAATCCCAATCTCTCCGAGCTACACGCTTTAGGGACCCAAGCCTTGTCACCACAATAAAGAGAACATGCTGGAGGGATAGATTCCTGTCCCAGAGACTTCCCATACTCTGGAACAAACTACCTATCTATATCAAACAAAGCTCCTCATTAGCACTCTTCAAGAAAAATCTTAATGATTGGATGGGAAATAGGAAATTCACTGCGGGTGTCACCTCTGTGGCTCTGCTCGATGGGGGTACAGGAAAATCATTTTCTTAGGTGGTGAAAGCCAGGGTACCATGTGGCTAGGCTTATATAGGCCCTAGGGCCAATAGCTTAGTACCTACCTATGAACCTAAAACAGTTGCTGCTCGCAACCTTCTGTCTTGGATTTGTTTTGGTTACAGATCCATTTCCACCCTTCTGCTTTAGCACTACCTTCTCAGAGGACTACATTCCTTCTAGATTCATCAGATCCTCAAAATGTTCCTCCCAGCTCCCAACAATGTCCCAGATAAGCACAGCACTTCTCCTTCCTTCCTAATAACAACATGGACGATGTTCCACCTCTGCATCTGTGCCATCTTTTGCATTGCCAGTATCTTCTTGAGTCATCCACCATCATTCAGATTCAAACATCAGAACACATAATATCTCACCTTTAACAAAGGGTCACCATGAAAAAAGGGGATGCCTATTCCAATACACCAGACCATCCCACACACAAAAATGTTTTAGCGATTGGTGACTCTATAGTGAGAAACACAGATTCCTAGGATGGACAAAGAGAGACAAGGACAGTGAGTTATCTTTCAGATGCCAGGATCTCAAACATCTCAAGGGCCCTGAAGACCCTTGGATCAGACAAGTAAACTACACTATGGTAATTATGCATGTAGGGATGAATAACTTGGAACAAAATAACTTGAGGGAGGTGCAGAGACACATGTCTATGCTCTCTCTGTATGTCACAAATGCAAGCAAGATATTGATACTGAACAAAATCCTCCCTTTCCCACAAATGATGCCTTGCTACAGAGAAAAGATCACTAGATTCAACAACTGACTAAACAACTGGTATAATTTGGGGGGATCCTGTATGTGTTAGCCTGAAATGAGATGCTTAACAACCCTAATTGCTTTGCAAAGGATGTCTGTACCTCTTGTTTAAAGGCTTCTGTATACTGGCTAAAGTCTTTGTTGCTCACACAGTGCCTTTTTAGGCAATGTACACCTAATAAACAATAGTAAATGTATCAGTATCAAAACAGGATCAAATTTATGAGACTCTGCTCAATGCCGCAGGTCTAAACAACAAGTTACACAATCTAGAGGCAATCCTGCATTCAAAAGGCATCCATATATGTGCAATCTCTAAAGCCTGGCTTAAATATTTACCTCCTTACCTAGATTTAGTGCCTACTATGCCTTCAGTCCCAATGGCAACTGTCGTGGCATATCCTTATTTATCAGTGGCCTTATCATCTCTAGACAGATTCCCTGAGACCAGCAAATGGAACTTATCAAACTCCAAATTAGGCTAAACAAAACCAATCAGTTTATCTGCTGTTATTGGATCCTTCTATTACCCCAGTAGTTCATGACAGGTACCGTAAATGTGTGGATGAACTCCCTTTAAATTAAAACTCCATCATACTGGGAGACTTCTTAAACTATCCATAAATTAACTGCAGTATCTACACCACCAATATAAGATATATTCAGATGTGTTTAGACCTAAGAAATAAAAATTCAGTGAACCAGATTGCTGAATACTCTTGACCTGGTACTTACAAATGCAGTATCATTATGCATGATTTCCCCTAGTAACCCCCCCTTCTGATTGTTAGACTATAAACAGAGGCATAGCTAGACCGAGGTTAAGGAAGTAGTCATCCTGGGTACAAAGTATTAGTGGGCAGGATTGACAGGAGACAATCATTCATCAGCCATCACTGGCATTTTGAAATGTCATAATTGAAGCATTTTAATTTGTGGTATAAACTAAATGAACTGTTTGCTAAGTTTGTTGACACTTGTCATGCTGCCCCCACAGCTTACCTTGATCTAGCCAAGGCATTTGACACTATCTCTCATGCTAGCATAATTAATAAACTTAATGTGTTTGAACTATATCCCAAGATGGTAAGTCAGATAGTAATTTGGCTTAAAGACAGAAACTACATGTTGCGGGTGACAAGGGGAGAGGAAGAGACTATGAAGGTGACCACTTGTGTTCTAAAAGGCTTAGTGCTAGGACTACTTTTGTTCAGTATTTACTTTACTGACCGACAGACCTGAAACCAAGATCCATGGCTAACCAAGTCTGCAAATGACAGGAAACCGGGAGTCCTTGTTCACTTCACCACTGAAAATGAAGCCCTACAGCAGGAACTTATATGTATGCATCCTGGTGGATTGAAAATTCATTTAAATTAAATGCTAAAAATATAATACTGTCACATTTGGCAGATGAACCAACACCACCACCACAGCATATAGCATTAACAATGGGTCTATACCACATCATTGAATGACCTATTCAGCAAATGGGTCTTCATCAAACTTTATTCGTTGGAAGTTCTATTTGTCAAACGATCACTTTAGCAAATTTTTCCCAAGGAAAAAAACAGTGGGCCGTCACTGGGAATGTGCTGTTTTCCCCACCGTAGTGTGATCTAGGAGTTGGTGTATTTAGTTAGGGGTGTGTGTGTGTGTGGGGGAGTAATTCCCCACCTGAGTGGGTTTTAAATTTTGTGATTTTTTTTTTGTGATGACTGGTAGTTGGACTAGTGTTTTTTTTCCCCTGGGAAAAATTTAGCTTAAAACATCATTCGACGGTGTGAGCTTTCAACAAATTAAGTCTGATGAAGAGGCATTCGCTGAATAGTTCATTTGATGGTGTGATATAGACCCATTGACAATATACCACTTTAAAATGAAAATTAAGTTACAGACCTGGGAACCTAGATTGATAATTTCTTCTCATTTTACCACAATGTAGCAACAGTTGTTAGGAAGTCCTCCTTGAATCAGCCGATCACCAAGGTAATCTCATTAAAATCTAAGGAGGTTATTGTTCCCTTGTATTTAGCACTGATCAGAACAATTACAGAGTACAACACCCCCCTTTGACATGTACCTCACCAGACATATCTAGTAGCTGGAAAGACTCCAGAGGTTCCTAACAAAGAGGATCACAGACTTAAAAGCCATAAGCTACCAAAAAAGGCTAGCATTGTCCTGCTTTTCTGTGCCTTAAAAGGCTGTTCAGGGGAGATCCTTGCCTTGTATTCCGAGCAAACAGGGATGCAGTAGTCCAGGATCTTTTGTACCTTTTCAAATGAAACAGTCCCACAAATACCCGAACAAGGGCCCTAAACCTGCTTGAACAGATAAATAAAACAAGGTGGAGAGACAGATTTGTTATTCAGTGCCTCCCTCACCTCTGAAATAGACTCCCCCAGCAGATATAGCAGTGCGATACACTATTTTCCTTCATACAAGATTTGTATCACTGAATAAGTATTCATAAATTCACCCTGGGAACAACTGGTTTAGCCCTCATCAAGAAGTATGGGAATTGGCAGGCATAATGGTCACAAGACCCCTATGATGCATCCCACACATGGGCTGCCAATACTAAACAAGTACAGACCAAGAACTGAGCTCTCTGGAACCCTTTTTCCATACCCTATGGTACTACCATTGTTTGACTCATAGTCAATCACTCAGACTTTACTTAACCAGGTCACTATCCAGTGTACCAACAACCTTGAAATGTCCACGTCTGACAATTTATTAATTAATCATCTGCAGTCTACCCTGTCAAAGGCTGATAAAAAGTGAATATATGCAATGTCAGTTTCAATCTTACTTTCCATGACTCCAATAATGTTGCTATAAAAATGCAGATTATATGTCATTCCAAGTATAGTCCTGCTAATGGGTTTACTTCTAAATTTTGAACTTTCACAAGTTTGAATTGCTTATGGTCAAGACCAACTCAAAGATCACACTACAGCTGGGAAAATGGAAAATATACCATTCTGTGCTGTACAGCCATCTCCATTTAAATGGTTTGAACTTTCACAAGTTCAAGCTTATCGTCTCGATAAGCAATTCGAACTTGTGAAAGTTCGAAATTTAGAAGTAGACCCCTTGCTAATATATGCATGCTTCCTTGCACTGTTTAGTTCTCCTTGAAAAATCCTCAGCACCAGTCATTCCATAACACTGCCTGTGTTGGATAAAGGATTTATAAACCTATATTTATTTAGTGATTCTCATAGGCCTTTTGTTTACAGAACTAATTAATAATCACTATGATTCTCGTAGGCCTTTTGTTTATAGACTTGAATAATAATACATGTTTTCCAGTCAGAAGGTATTTGGACTTGGTTGAACTAGCATCAAAAATAACTTTAAGTGGTTTTACTATAACTTCCCACAGAGTTTTCGGGTCTCTCTCTCTATTATGCCATCACTACCTGGTGCCTTCACGAAAGTGAGCATCTTAAAGGAGACAGTGATCTCATCTTATGTAAATGAAACACTCACAAGCACAGAAATCCTTTTTATACATATAAATAATTTTGAGGAACAGAAACCTTATGTTTTGCAAAAAAGGTTTGTGAAGAATACTATTATTTCCTTACCCTCCTTACAAATTCTGTTGTTATGCTTAACATACATTCCAACTAACTCTCTCTCTCTCTCTCTCTCTCTCTCTCTCTATCCCTTCTTAGTTACCTGAAGAAGGCCATTTTATTATCTTTAATATTTTTAACAAGACTTTACTCTTACTGTTTTTGATTGCTTTTTGGCAATTATCTTGATGTTTTTTCCTAAATAGTTGATCCTTGCTTTTAAAATCTTGTTTTTCCAACCTTTTTTCCTTCAGTAGTCTGTTTTCACTTTTTTTAGATATCTGTTTTCTTGACTTATGTTTTCTGTTGAGTTGTATGTCTCCTACACATAAGCAGTTTCCATTCTCTTATGAACCTCTGTATCATGTCCTTTGGCAAAGTCCTCAGACAGTGTACCTCTCTTCCTTCAAATATTTATTTTTCACCCATTGACATTCTCTTGCATGACTTACGTGCAAAATCACAGTCTGCATGTGTACTGTGCTCATGCTTTTAGGGTTTTAGGGTGCTTCTCTTTTATCAGCTGGGATTGTGAATGTGACTAGATTCTGTTTAAGTAAGAGGGCGCTGAGGTAAAAACCCTCACCCCACAAGGCAGAGTGCAAAATCATCATTCACCTGTTGTGCAGGTTTGCAGTGTGTGTGTGTGTGTGTGTGTGTGTGTGTGTGTGTGTGTGTGTGTGTGTGTGTGTGTGTGTGTGTGTGTGCATGCACCCGGGTGAATTTGTTTTGTTATTGATTATTCATATCAGGTGTTGTGGTTTGGGATTTGGTTTCTCATAGGGGAAGTAGAAGCTAGGTCTCTGTGCCTGTGTTGCTCAGATACTATTGTGTGAAGAAGCCACAAATGTGTCAGGCAGAAAATGTATACAGGGTCTACAGAGATAATGCTGCTTAGACTACATATGCAAATATGGAGCTATATGTAAGTTTCAATTAAGCAAGTAGCATTCAAAACACCTAGTCCACTGTAGAAAAATTACCTCTAGTTCCGTCCATTATCAGATAGAGTGCCAAAGCAATTCTATTCCCTGTCTACATGAGGACACTCCCTACTGAGGGATATGAGCTACAAAAATATGGTTAAATGGCAGGTGGTACAAAGGAAAAGGGTCACTAGTGGATAGTAAAGCTAGATGGTTAGCACGGAAAGGGTCTAAATGCAATGTAAAATTTGGAAAAAAAATCAATGTATAATGGAAGTGAGTTTTAATCTTTAAAATTACTAAACTATGTATGAACTGACACCTTACATATTGACATATGCAGGTGCATATACTACACCTAGAAAGGGAAATCAGTCAGTGTTACAAAATACTGTTACACTACATCAATTATTGATAAAGAAAAAAAATATGAAAATGAGATGCAACGGGTAAAAGCACTAACTCCATTTTCATATGCAAGTATAGGATGTATTTCACAGATAACTGTGAATTTACCTAAAGCAGGGATTTATTTTTTCTGTTTCAATGACATAATTTTGACCAAAAGCCTTTACAATTAAATTTTAAGTTGAGATTAAATTAAGGTTAGCATTAAAGACATTAGGTATGAGCTACTATTTGAGTTAGAGGCAAAGGGACTATAGTTATTTGAAGCTAAATGGCAATTTAAAATTTGTAAAAAAAAATGGACTAATATCTAATTTATTCAATGAATGTGACATGGCTGCAAAGGTTAGACAACTGATGGTCATAGTAACTGTCAGGACTTGTGGTATTTTAAAGACAGTTGAACTGATATATTTTTTTAATTATTGCCATGTATGACTGATGTGTTGTCTTTCACTGGTTCTGTACAACTGATGAGTTGTCTTGCATCTTCTTTTAACTGCATATGCATGAACATTTGAGTCAGCAAATGCAAGACAGACATTTAAGATTCTTGAACTCCGCTGTCACATTTCCTTACTTTGATGTCTATAAACAGACCATAACAAATTCATTAGAGCAGCTTATTTGCAAACTGTTTATTTGCTTCTTCAGAATATTTCATGAGAACACTTAAGGATGCATTAATGTAGCTGCCTCTGCAGTCAGTTCCATATTTCTTAGAATATATGATGTAGTATAGTGAATGAAACGAAGAACTTTACAAAGTTTTATAACTAGCAAAGTGTAATAATAGTGATGTGTACTGTATAGTAAGTAGAACTGTGACTTTCAGTTATGAAAAGATCCCAGTGTGAAAAACAGTTCACAGAAATCATAGGAATCATAGTAAATAGAAGGCTGAAATCAAAGGAATCATAGTAAATAGAAGGCTATTCAGTCAAAGGCCATGCGTGCCTTGCCAGTAACCACTTTCAGGCTCTACATACCTTTTCAAGTTATGTTTTATCATTATGTATTATATAGTGTTAGGTGTTATTCTAGGATCAGTGGAAGTTAACAAAAAACAATTTTGCTGATTCACGGCAGATTATGTGTCCAGAGAAAAAAATTATCAGTTTCATGAATGCAATCAATTTAGTATAATCAAAAAAGTAAACTCTGCATGCCTTAAAAAAGACAAGGGTATTTTAAATATCAATCCCTATAATAATGATCAACAGCCACAAAAAAAAAAAAAAAAAAAAAAGAAAAGAAAAAAGTTAACTGATGTGAAATGAAGCATATGCAACTTTCATTCCTTCCTAAAGGATTAACAGTTACTTCTTCTTGATGACGGTAGTTCTTCCTAAGTATGACATTTAGGACTGGAAAGGGTTAACCACTTTTGCCGTATCTTAGTGTAGCCTTTTCATAGTTTTTACTTTACCCACTCACTTCCAGTAGGAAATTATACGGCTCGTTGAGGACAATAAAAGGGATATATTTTTGGAATTCATTTTTTTTCAGAAAATTCTGAAAAGGCACACTACAGACAAGGTAAGCATACATTGTTCAAGTTTTGCGTCAGTTTGTAATATACTGCTTGGTGTAGGTCTGAGTGAACAACTGGTATTCTTACACGGAGAACTTCCTTCAAGCAGATAAGACAGCTTGTGGCCATTTAAAGAAAGATAACTTGGAAAAAGAACATATTTTTTTTTCAGAAGGCCTTCAAATGATACTTTGCTTATTTATTTATTTATTTATTTATTTATTTACTTATTTACATTTTCTAGGTAAGAAGTCCCACTGGGTTAGAGGCCTTTTTGTAGGGAGAAGACCTGGGGATGAACGAATCAACAACAGTAGATACAATACAGAAAGACAAAGTGTTAAGATGTTTTATAACAATTCAGCTCACTAATATATACCTTTTATGGTTTAAACTGGTAAAATCAAAAAGTCAGATTTATTTATTTATCATTTGTTTACCGGGAAAGCCCGACTTGGAACAAAGCCAATTTTTAGCGGAGGCCCAGGGAGAAACACTCTAGATGCATGTCTTTGTGACGTGGGAGGAAACCCAAGCACTGGAGGAAACCCACACAAATGCAAGGAGGACATGCAGACTCCACACAGAAGGCACCCCAGCCAAGAATTGAACCAAAGGACCTCTTGCTGTGAGGTGACAATGCTACCACTGCACCACTGTCCCACAAATGGGTGACATTAGCTAATGTAGTGAATAAAAAAGCAACACAAATATTAAAACATACCAGTAAAAATAAGAATGAGGTGTTAGAACTCTGATGTGATACACTGAAAATTGGGAATGTGTCTTTCCCCACTGCTGTGTGATTTTGGAGTTTGTATGTGTAAAACTGCAGGTGTATGGGGATGCAGAAAAAAACTACCATAGGTTTAAGTGTATGTGTTACTGTGTGCGGTGTGCTATACTAGTGTATCTATGTGGGACTATGTACATTTGAGGGGTTTTGGTTGGAGTATGGAATGTGTTTCTATTTGCAATAATGTTGATTAAATGCGTAGCGCTTGGTGTGATCATGGTGTTCTGTGAAAATTCAAATTCAGTATATATAGATAGTCATATATATGCCTACTAAATAAGATCAACAGACCCAAATATGTTGGGGGGGGTAAGCCCCACTGCACTCCCCAAATGCAGGGGCTGTGCCCCCCACTCCTACTAATTACACATACTAACTTTTAAGTTGCACTGCACTAAACAAACTTTACAATAAGAGGAGAAAGCTATTACATGATAGAACAAAATCCATAAAAGGGAAGTCACCCCTGATCATTATTAGTAAAAAAATACGAGCACTCATAAAATCAACTAAGGCCAATTTTGAGAGAAAAATTGCCATGGATTCAAAGGACAATCATAAGGCCTTTTTCAGCTATGTTAGGAACCTGGGTGGAAACTCCCAGATATGCTCAGAATTAGTCCAAAATGATACAAAAATCACTGAACCCACAGACATTGCCAACATACTGGCAGACAGGTTCAGTGCAAACTTCACCCCTCTCCCCTAAAGGAGAGATAACTATCCCAGCCGAGTGTAGCCTCCCGGACATCTCAAATGCGCAGGTGAAAGCTGCTCTCTCTAAAGCTAAAAACACAGCATCAATGGGACCGGATGGTGTCCCCGGCTGTGTGCTACACGAGCTAAATGAGGAATTAAACCCGCACATAAGGCAGCTGTTTAATCTCAGCCTTACCACAGGATACGTGCCCAAGGAGTGGCGTACGGCAACTGTGGTCCCACTCCACAAAGGTGGCACCTCTACGGACCCTGGTAATTACCGCCCCATAAGCTTAACAAGTCTAGTCTGCAAAGCTATGGAGAGGATCATAATGGAGCTCATAAACAAAGATATAGGGGACTTGCAGACATTGGACCCGACCCAGTTTGGCTTTGTCAAGGGAAGATCATGCCTTTTGAACTTGGTCGACTTCTTCGAAACAGTCACCAAGGCCATTGATGAGGGAAAGGCAGTCCATACAGCCTACCTTGACCTTGCAAAGGCTTTCGACACAATACCCCACTCGGGTATTGTAGAAAAACTTACCAGCTTAAATGTAAACCCATATGTTACAAGATGGGCTGCAAACTGGCTTAAGGACAGAACCCACAGGGTTAGAGTTGCTGGCGCTGTGTCAGACTCCAAGCCGGTCACAAGTGGTGTCCCACAGGGCTCGGTCCTTGGCCCCCTATTGTTTGGCATCTACTTCACAGAAGTACAGGCCAACATGGGAGGACTTTGGCTGACAAAGTTTGCAGACGACTGCAAACTGGGCGCCATAGTGGAAAGTGCATCGGACACGGATATCCTTCAGAAGGGACTCACGGAAACAGATAGCTGGTGCCAGAGCCATGGCCTGAAGTTAAACGCCAAAAAATGTATAGTCATACCCTTCGGGAAAAACAAGGTAACCCCAAGCTACCATATAGGTGACAATCCACTAAGCACAGAAGAGGTTATCAGGGACCTGGGGACCCAGGTTGACAGTGGCCTTTCTTTTGACACTCACATTGCTAAAGTGGTTAGAAAGACCTTCTACATTGCCCACCTGATCATGAAGGGATTCACATCCAGATCTAGTGAGGTCATTGTTCCCCTGTACTCTTCACTTATCAGACCAATGATCGAGTACAATGCCCCATTCGGGATGTATCTCACCCGACATCTGCAGCAATTGGAGAGACCCCAAAAGTTCCTCACCAAAAGGATAAAGGGACTCCAAAATCTGTCATATGCTGCCAGATTGAAGAAACTCCAGCTCTATTCAGTCACATACCGTCTGCTCAGAGGTGACATGTGCCTGACATACAAGGCCATGTCCAACCCGGGATTAATGGACATGCTCCACCTCAAAAAATCCAAATCCACCAAAACCACTAGAGCAAGCGACTTAAACCTTAGCACGGATATAAATAGGACGTGCTGGAGGGATAGATTTATCACTCAGAGACTCCCTATGCTGTGGAATAAAATCCCGGTCCATGTGAGGCAGAGCACCTCGCTGACTCTGTTCAAGAGAAATCTAGACCTGTGGATGGGAGATCGTAGGTTTACCCCGGGAATCATCTCTGTGTCACTGCTGGACAGAGGCACAACAAACTAATGGGCACAGTATTTTTTCATATAAGGGGTGGCGTAAGCCACAAAAATTTGGGCTAGGCTTATAAATGCCTTAGGGCAGATAGCCTAGTATAAACCTATGAACCTATGAACCTATGAACCTATGAACTGGGGAAATGGCATATTCCCCAACCCGGGGAATTGTGTTATCTAGGACACCTGTTGACCATTTACTTAACAGACAAAAGTGATAAAAACAAATGCAAACATATTTGGTCTCCCCAGATATACATATGTGCGTGTGTGTGCGTGTGTGTGCGTGT
>NC_056738.1:502355682-502393182 GCF_019279795.1 Protopterus annectens
GGTCCCTAATAACTTCTTCTGTGTTCAGGGGATTGCCACCTATATGGTAGCTAGGGGTAACCTTATTTTTCCCGAAGGGTATGACTATGCATTTCTTGGCATTTAACTTAAGGCCATGGCAAAGGCCATTGGTAAAGAAATTAAATAGGAGGAGACCCAGGATGGAACCTTGTGTTACCCTGGTTGGAACAGGTATGAATGGAGAAGTGGAAGAGAGCCATTTAACAGATTGCTGCCTGCAGGATAAGTAACTGGAGAACCAGGCAAGGGAGGAAGAAGATAGATTGAGGTCTGCAAGTTTAGATAGCAGTAGGGCATGGGAGACTGTATCAAAGGCTTTCGAAAGGTCAAGGAAGAGACATGATATGAGTTTGTTACTGTCTAGGGCCTCAACACTGATATGTGTAAAGGATAAGAGGGCAGTAGTTGTGCTGTGGTTGGGACAGAAACCATGTTGAGTGGGAGTAAGGAGGTTATGCTGGAGGAGGTATTTGAGTAGTTGTGAGTGGATACATTTTTCGAGAATCTTAGAGAGCGGAGATAGAATAGCTATAGGTCATTAGTTAGATGGGTCTGTAGAGTTTCCACCTTTATGCAGAGGAATAGTGAAAAAAGATTTCCATAGGGTAGGGATGGTGGATTCCTGAATAGATCTATTGATTAATATAGATACTAGATAGGCAATGGAGTCAGCAATAAGCTTGAGAAAGGTAGGAGGTAGATTGTCAGTGGAGGGAGAGCAGGGTTTGAGTTTGTGAAGAAGAGATCTGATGTAGGAAGTAGGAACTGGATGTAAAGAGAATAATTGTTTGTTAGGAGGATTGGGAGGGGTAAGCAGAGAAGTTGTGTTACAGTTGGGAGGGTATGAATGTTTGAATGGTTTCAAGAAAGTGTTTATTGAGAAGAGTAGCAGTTTCCAGAGGAGATGTATTTGGGTAGGGACAGGGAGTTGAGGGGCAGCCTGGAGAGAGAATTTTGTTAATAGTATACCAGAACGTGTGAAGGTTGGATTTGTTATTGAATTGGGCAAAGTTATAAAAGGACTTTTTGTCGTTATTGGTTTGTTTTTTGTAAGATTTCTGAGGTGTCTATAATTATGTAGCAGAGGTAATTCCTTGTTTTGATCCAGGCTTTCCGAGCTCTATCTCTTTTTAGCATAACAGACTTAGTTTCTTTTGAGAGCCAGGGAACATATTTGGGTTTTACTCTAACCTTCATAGAGGGAGCAAGGGAGTTCAGGAAGATGCTATTGAACCTAGTAACTGGGTCATTGAGAGGGATTTGTTTAAGGATGGACCAGTCAATGGTGGATAGAATAGAGCTGAATTGAGCTACATTAAAATTAGACAGTTTTTGGCAATCTCTATAAAGGTAGGATTTGGGGGGTTGGATGGTGTGTCTTAGGACTGAGGTGGGGAAGTGGTGGCTAAGTTGGTTTGGTAGGGTAGTGGGGTTGTGGTAGTGGTGAGGGCAGTTGGTGAGTATCCAGTCAACTATGGAGCCAGAAGATGAGTTTTTATGGAGGCAGGTGGGCGAAAATATCAATTGATGGAAACCATGTAGGTTGATGCTGAGTTGTGGAGAGTCAGTTTTAAGTTTAAACCAATCTAAGTTAACATCACCTAAGATGAGGGTTTCATAGGGAATATTGTGGGAAAACCAAGAAAAGATATTCTCTAAAGTGGATGGATTGTTTCCAGGAGGGATACAGATGTCGGCAACAGCTAATTTTTTGTGAGAGTTAAGGTGGCAATTAAGGATGATGAGTTCAGCTGGGTGAAAATCCGGGGTGGGTGTGGGGAAAGGTGAAAGACTGATGCTATTGGAGTGGAGGATGGCTACATCACCCCCTTTTTTGGAATCTGTCAGAGCAATATATAATATAGCTTGGTGGGAGAATTTCATTGTTATACTGATATGTGG
Source organism: Protopterus annectens (assembly GCF_019279795.1). Taxonomy (NCBI): domain Eukaryota; kingdom Metazoa; phylum Chordata; order Ceratodontiformes; family Protopteridae; genus Protopterus; species Protopterus annectens. The sequence goes on from NC_056738.1 coordinate 502,357,606, forward strand.
CTTAAGCCAGGTTTCAGATAAGGAAAGGATGTGAGGGTTTGTATGCATTATCCAAGCATGGGAATTGGTGATTTTGTTGGTTAGGCTTTGAATATTTAGAGAGTATATTGCTGGATGAGTTTAGTTTAAGAGACTGGGTATGATGAGAGGAGTTTGGGGAAGGAAGGGAGGTAGAAGATAAGGGGGTGGTTTGATTGAGGGGAAGGGGCTAGGGATAGGGTTGACATCTCCGGATATGAGTAAGTTATTAGTGGGAAGAGGGATTACAGTAGTGCATAGATGTAGCTTGTGTAACTTAGGTTTAGATTTGTAGGTAGGAAGGTGGATTTGCAATATAAACAGTTTGTGAAGAGAAGATGTGGAGAGATTGAAAAGGGCTGGGGAGGTATGAAAGTAGGATGGTGTAGAATGAGTGTCAAAGATATAGGATGTAGGAGAGCATAAAAATAAGAATAAGGAAGGTGTGAGTGATAAGAGGTTAGAGCAGAGAGAAAAAGTAGGAGTAGAGGTGGTAATGATAAGGTGTTTCATTTTTGATGTAGGATGTAGGGGTTATAGACAGGGTGCAATAGTAGGGGAAGGAAGTGATGTATTTGGAGTCTGACAGGAAAGTAGTTAGTGGATGTTGGGGAAGGAAGTTATAGATGGTTATAGACAGGGTGTAATAGTAGGGGAAGGAAGTGATATTGTTGGAGTCTGACAGGAAGTAGTTTGTCAGTGGATTTTGGGGCAGGAAGGGGAGGTAGTGGATGGTATAAAGGAAATTGTAATGGGGTGGGTGGGAATGAGGGTAGGGTAGAAGAGTGGAGTGAGCCCGAGCGAAGCGAGGACAAATGGAGCAGGAAGGGCCAGGTCAGCAGTGTGAAACAGCTCTGGAAATAACAATCAGAAAGGAAGCAACTGTGAAAATCAGAGCTGAAGAGGTAAGAAGAGAGCAAGCCAGAGATGGAAAAGTTGCAGATATAAATTTAAAAACAGGAGACAAAGGGTACAGAAGATGTACTATAGGTTAAATAGCACTCTAGAATGTGGCTGGCAACATTAAACCTACATATACTGGAACTATTGAGGGAGGCCGCGGTGGTGCAGCGGTTAGCTTTGTCGTCTCACAGCAAGAGGCTCTCCCTTTCAATTGTCAGCTGGAGTGCCTTCTGTGTGGAGTCTGCATGTCCTCCCTGTGGTGGAGTGATGCTAAAGGCATGCAAGTAGGTGCGAGCGTGAATGGGCGTGTCATGTTTGAAGGTTGGGCACCGGGCTGGCAACTCGGCACTGTAAAAATCCACTGCCAATCATGAGCAGACTAGGGTTCCGCTGTGGCGACCCCTAGCCGGGAAAAGCCAAAAGACTTTTTTACTGGAACTATTGAGAGTTAAAATAACATTAAACTAAAAGCTATTGGTACCATTGTTAGTTAAAACAACAAGGAATATGGTACTGGTGTTGTGCTGCCTCCTAGTGACCAAAGTAAGTTACTACAGCCAGAAAAACTAACCTGTGTGTGTGCTCACCTGCCCTTTATTAATACTTTAAATGATAAGGAGCAGTTCACTTTTTGAAAATCAGATAGTCTTAAAAACATATTCAAAGTGTGGATAAATTACAGTAGAAGGAACACCTACAGTTGAGCTAGAAAGCTGTGGTTTTTAGTTTGTTTTTGGCTGCTTCAGGCAGGTAACTTAAACAGATTTATAACACTTTCACAAGGTAGTTTGCTGGGCGAGTCTGTTGGGCAGGGAATGACCATAGACTGTTTAACTCATTAGGAGAAGCTGCAAGAGATAAGGGGGGACACATACAAAAGGTTATAACAAGAAAGTAAGAAAAGACATATGAGCAACCAGACCTAGAAAAACCCTAGAAAATCAGAGGGATAAGTGAGGTATAATACAGACAAGAAATAACCAGTGCAGCAATAACAGTATTCCCACTGACTAAGCCTTCAAAGCAGAGCAAATACTACTTTTTAAACAACTAATGTAGCACTAAAAGTAAATGTAGTAGTTTGTACAGAAAAAGCAAATATTAGCAAACACAGTTAACAAAGCCCTGTAAACAGAGCAGAAAACAAGTCTTAAAAACTGTAATGTAGCACCAGGAGTGAATGCAGTAGTTTGTACAGAAAAAGCAAGATGTAGCAAAGACAGTTAACTCTGCACTGACAGACAGTGCATAGTAGCAGTGTAAACACAGCAATAAATAAAACAGTATGCCTGGCACAATACCTTCTAAAGCCAGAGAGCACACAGGCAGTGGGGAGTAGAAGCTTCCATGTGGACTGCACAGAAGCTAGAAAGGATTTTAAAGATGGCGCCACAGGAAGGAAGGGATAGTTAAAGAGTCTGGGGAGGGGTTGGAAAGAAAAGAAAGTGAAAGAAACTGGGGGAGGAACATTGCTCATATGTGCTGCAGCTGCTGGAAGTCATAAAACCATAAAACTATTCCACTCTTCCTACAGGAGCTACAACCTATTCTCTAGTGCATACATTGTCTCTCTGGCTCCCTTCAAAACTGTGGGATAATATCTTTATGGCTTAACCCATAAAGTAATTTAATTTCAGGAATATTTTTTCCAAAGTCAGGTGGATTAACCTCTTCCCTTCCAGTATATGCTGTTCCAATGTATACATTTAATTGAGTTACAATAATACATGTACATTTCTTTTCCTTCCAGCAGGGCACACTGTTGATACATTTTAACACAAGCAAACCTCACAAATACATTTTCAGCACAAGCATCTGCACAGATCACAAATTAAATATAATTATTTACAAAATTCCAGCTAGCTGTGCTGGCATATGTTATACATCCACTGCCCTACTTCTCCTGACATGGCTGGCAGTACCTCCTATCATCACAGAGGGTATGGTTCTGTTGCTGTACAGATGTAATTTAGTAATGTCCACAGATGTGTCAGAGACACAGTAGCTGTTGTGGTTTACTATATTTGTAAGTGCAGACGGTTGTAGCTATCGTCTACAATAGGCCTGATGTACTATGTCACCCTGATGCAAGTATAGAACACTGAAGACTGCATGACAATGTGTTATGGTTTCACCAGACCTACGTTTTTCAGTTTAATTTTAGTGGTTCTTGGTGTTGTGATATATCTGCAATGAATTACAGCCACTGTCTTGTTCTGTCCAGAGCCGAATCCAGCACTAGGTGAACTAGTCAGTTGCCTAGGGCTTGTATTGGCTGGGGGATGATAAAAAATAAAATTGTCTGTACTGAAGAGGCCTGTAAAATCTTGAGGGTTTTAGGACCTCGTGGGAGACCTCTGTACAGAACCATAAGCTCCAGAACCCTCAGCACTAGGATAACATTACATCTAAGAGCCAAAGCTGAGGACATCACTGCATGAGAAGAGATTTGATAGCAGAACAGGACTGAAGTCAGAGCAAAGCTACTAAAATAATAACTGCAACAGCACAGGAGATATCCAGCAAACAACAGAGTAGAGAGGCCATGAAGCGCATGTGTGTCAAATGCCCCATTTAGGTGTGCTGCCTAGTTATGTGACTTTGTTAAGAGATAAAACCCTGAGCCTTAGTAACTGAGAAGTCAGTACCTTAACTTTCACACCAACTGCCAGGTCTCCTTTATTTAATTTTGTTTATTTTTATAAACACTTGAGGATTACAGTCTATCAACATCAGTCAGAATTTCATAGATGGGCTTTTCAGTGGCAGTGGTGCAGCAGGTAGCACACTTGTCTTTGGTGCAGAAGACTATGAGTTCTCTTCCCACACCAGGTAGATCAATTGCTGAGAGTACTGTGCAGCATTGGGGGATGGAGTGCTGCCTTCCTGACATGTCCTTTGCATGAGATACCTACCAGCTATGAACCTGTTGTCTGTTTGCAAGCCATTCCCTATTGCATATCACCAGCACTCATTTTTTTAAGCAACATAGGCAATTTTATTCTTCAAGAACAGCAGGCACTAAATTTGTAGATGAAAAACTGAAATGCAAAGTTCTTTGCCAGCAGCACTCTGGTCATTAGTTCAAGATCTATTTAACTTGGAATTGTTTAAATGACTTTTACTTCTGCAGAGATTGCGCATATTGACTGAATTGGTGTATTATAGTGAGAGCAGTTTGACTGGCATTTTATGGTTGAAATGTTCTGAAATGGGTAGCCTTGTATTACTGGTTCATATGTTTTATTTCACTGATTACTGGAATAATGTTCAAAACTACAACTTTAAAACATACTTTAACAACTGATGTATCAAACAAAGAATATCATTTAATACAATCAGGAAGAAGAATCAAAGAACACATGCATGCATATATGGTGCTAAAAATGTATGCAAGGGGCCCATGGTTTGAAAACAGCCCAAAGTTAAACTTAGTCTGCCACTGACCAGATGCATTTGCTATAAATGTGGGTTTCAATGCCATTTCAATGAATGTGAGTATAAGGAAGAGAAGTTTACTCTTCACGTTAAGTCAGTTTTCACTGTGAAACTGTATTGTTTTGTTTAGCAGATGGCCATCAGTGATTGTGCTATAAAATTTGAAATAAAAGTTTTACATTAAATCCAAATATCTATAATCATTGTAGAAATAAAGAAGAAAATAGTGTGTACACTAACAGGTTTGAACCAGTGTTTTATGGTAACGGGTTAGGAAGACGCAAGTAATGGAACACTGAAATGGCTGCAGGGGTGCAGGAGATGCTGGAGAGGTGGCCCTGATCCATTATCCTGCCTAGGGCCTCATTTAATCATGATCCAACTCTGGTTCTGTCACTGGGAGCTTTTCAGCATGTGGCCAGCTGTGTGAGGTCTGGTATAGGTGGGACACTACATGTGCATTCTGTCACCTCGTCACTGTCCTGCCATGCGGGCAAAGAGGCTGAACAGGTAAACTGCACATAAAAAGTCTGGATTTTCTAGGTTGTGTGCTGCACATTATATTGTGTGATACACACACGCACACACACACACACACACACACACACACACACACACACACACACACACACACACACACACACACACACACACCCACGGTACTATGGTAACACAGTTGACTTCACTTGGAGAATAAAACAGTGCATTTCTGGTGGTGTCAGACACTGGAAACATAGTTTGAAGACTACAAATACATTTGATACTATTACATATCTGAACATAGGCCTGGTTGTTTGCCTTCTCTCCTACTGTCTTTAAATGACTGGATGTTATCAGCTATGGTTGTGCTGATATTTATCATTTATTACAATCAGAGTAATCAAACTGAAGTCTGTTACTTATCCATTTTGTAATATTATGTGGTTATTGTTGATTACAATATATGGCTAGGATAAATAACTTAATTTTATCAACTCACTGTGAAGCCATTGGTGAATGTCTGGTACAGAGAACAGCTAAGCCAAATGTGTGCATCATTTAGTTGTGGGCACTAATGAATGTGACTGACCTTCTAATAATACTCTTGGATGGTCTGATGGAATTAGGCATGTTTGTGCAAATGTTCACCATGACATACAGGAAAAAGTGTTGAAGCTACCAAAGCCTTATTGAAAGTTTAAGACACAATAGTTTGAGTCTTAAAACTATGAATAATTGAACACGCTCCTGCAGCTAAATTAGTGAAGTTACTTACAGCATCCACCACTACTTACACATATACACACACACACACACACACACACACACGTATATATATATATATATATATATATATATATATATATATATACACGTGTGTGTGTGTGTCTACTTATTCTTACAGCAGTATAACAGTATACCTCAGAGAGGAGTTAATTCTCTGAGAAAATCACTAATTTTGGATGTAGTATAAATTTCACTGTTCAAACTTAATTTAGTTTAGGAACCCACAATATCTGATCACAAAAATACAATGGGAACTCCAAAAAAACATACAGCAAGAATGATACATAGGCTGCCGCAATATATTTTCATGCATTTGTATTGAAATGCATATCACTTAATTCTTTGCTTGTTTGTTTGTCTTTTCCCGGTTAGGGGTCGCCACAGTGGAACTCCGGTCCGCTAATGATTGGCAGTAGATTTTTATGGTGCCGAGTTGCCAGCCTGACAACCAACCTTCAGCGAAGGCATGTCCATTTACGCATGTCTTTCAGAGGCCACTCAACCGCGGGGAGGACATGCAGACTCCACACAAAAGGCACTCCAGCTGAGAATCAAACAGGAGAACCTCTTGCTGTGAGGCAACAATGCTACCACTGTACCACCACAGCTTACTCGCTTACTTCTTTGCTAAGCATCCCTAAATGCCAAAAGTATGCATGGAAATGAAAGATAAACCATAAAGTCATTAAACTGTATAACACAAAAAGAAGCTTCCTTTTCTTCAAAAAATCCATAATTGACAATAAATGTAAGCTAAACAAATTTTATAGGATGCTCTGTAATAGTAGTATAAAATATGAAATATGAAGCTATCATCATCACCAAGGAAGAAGGCAGAAATAAGGCATTTTACAATCACATCAGAAAACCTAGGGCTGCAACAGACATCTCTAAACCTTAAAATTGTTGAATGTTTTGGAAGACAAGTTTTATAACCATTTTAAAATATATCAAAATATCTAAAATATCTTATGTTTATAGCAAATACTGCATTATACACAACAGAAAATATGATCACTTATTGTAGCATTGGAATGAATGCTCCACGGTGCTGCTTTTCTGTGTACTGTTTGGTATCCCTAATTGGAACTTTGGAATGAATAGAACATAGCATTGCTGTTCTATATCACTGATTATAGGCTTGGAATGAATGATCCACAGCGGTGCTGCTCTGCAAACTGTTCTGCAACGGTAACAATTCGAAATGTCAGGAACCAAAATATGGAGACTGAATGGCGAAAGCATGGACTTACATATACGAAGTCCAAGATGCCATTTCTCAGAATATTCTCTTTTCTCTGAGGTATGGTTAGGTATTGGTATATGTAAGTTCAGGGGCTGTGAGAAGCCACACGGGGGTTAGGGTGTAGGGAGGCTTGCCTTCCCTGCAAAAAGAAGTTTATAGGAGAAAAGTGATTTTCAAGATTCACTCTTCTACGTTCTTTTTTTTTTTGGCTTGTTGCCACTCAGCATTTTGGGTAGGGAGCCTTCTGTATCACCAATTGTAGCTTTGGAATGAATGTTCCTTAGTGCTGATGTTCTGTCTACTGCGAAGTAGCACAGATTGTATCTTTGGAATGAATGCTTCACAGCACTGAAACTGTTATATGTATTGTTCTGTACCACTGATTGGGACTTTGGAATGAATGCTTCACAACACTGCTGTTATATGTATTGTTCTGTACCACTAATTGTATCTTTGGAATGAATGTTTCACAACACTGCTGTTATATGTATTGTTCTGTACCACTGATTGTGACTTTGGAATGAATGCTTCACAACACTGCTGTTATATGTATTGTTCTGTACCACTGATTGTGACTTTGGAATGAATGCTTCACAACACTGCTGTTATCTGTATTGTTCTGTACCACTGATTGTGACTTTGGAATGAATGCTTCACAACACTGCTGTTATATGTATTGTTCTGTACCACTGACTGTGACATTGGAATGAATGCTTCACAACACTGCTGTTATATGTATTGTTCTGTACTACTGATTGTGATTTTGGAATGAATGCTTCACAACACTGCAGTTCCATGTATTGTTCTGTATCACTGATTGTGACTTTGGAATGAATGCTTCACAGCACTGCTGTTATATGTATTGTTCTGTACCACTGATTGTGACTTTGGAATGAATGCTTCACAACACTGCTGTTCTATGTATTGTTCTGTACTACTGATTGTGACTTTGGAATGAATGCTTCACAACACTGCTGTTCTATGTATTGTTCTGTACCACTCATTGTGACTTTGGAATGAATGGTTCACAACACTGCTGTTCTATGTATTGTTCTGTACCACTGATTGTGACTTTGGAATGAATGCTTCACAACACTGCTGTTATATGTATTGTTCTGTACTACTGATTGTGATTTTGGAATGAATGCTTCACAACACTGCTGTTATATGTATTGTTCTGTACCACTAATTGTATCTTTGGAATGAATGTTTCACAACACTGCTGTTATATGTATTGCTCTGTACCACTGATTGTGACTTTGGAATGAACGCTTCACAACACTGCTGTTCTATGTATTGTTCTGTACCACTGATTGTGACTTTTGAATGAATGCTTCACAATACTGCTGTTATATGTATTGTTCTGTACCACTGATTGTGTCTTTGGAATGAATGCTTCACAACACTGCTGTTATCTGTATTGTTCTGTACCACGGATTGTGACTTTGGAATGAATGCTTCACAACACTGCTGTTCTATGTATTGTTCTGTACCGCGGATTGTGACTTTGGAATGAATGCTTCACAACACTACTGTTATATGTATTGTTCTGTACCACTAATTGTGACTTTGGAGTGAATGCTTCACAATACTGCTGTTATATGTATTGTTCTGTACCACTAATTGTGACTTTGGAGTGAATGCTTCACAATACTGCTGTTATATGTATTGTTCTGTACCACTGATTGTGACTTTTGAATGAATGCTTCACAATACTGCTGTTATATGTATTGTTCTGTACCACTGATTGTGTCTTTGGAATGAATGCTTCACAACACTGCTGTTATCTGTATTGTTCTGTACCACGGATTGTGACTTTGGAATGAATGCTTCACAACACTGGTGTTATATGTATTGTTCTGTACCACTGATTGTGCCTTTGGAATGAATGCTTCATAACACTGCTGTTATATGTATTGTTTTGTACCACTGATTGTGACATTGGAATGAATTCTTCACAACACTGCTGTTATATGTATTGTTCTGTACCACTGATTGTGACTTTGGAATGAATGCTATGCTTCACAGCACTGCTGTTTTATGTATTGTTCTGTACCACTGATTGTGACTTTGGAATGAATGCTTCACAACATTCCTGTTATATGTATTGTTCTGTACCACTGATTGTGACTTTGGAATGAATGCTTCACAACACTGCTGTTATATTTATTGTTCTGTATCACTGATTGTGACTTTGGAATGAATGCTTCACAACACTGCTGTTATATGTATTGTTCTGTACCACTGATTGTGACTTTGGAATGAATGCTTTGCAACAGTGATATTCTATGTATTGTTTTGTATCACTGATTGTGACTTTGGAATTAATGCTTCACAGCACTGCTGTTATATGTATTGTTCTGTACCACAGATTGTGACTTTGGAATGAATACTTCACAACACTGCTGTTATATGTATTGTTCTGTACCACGGATTGTGACTTTGGAATGAATGTTTCACAGCACTGTTGTTATCTGTATTGTTCTGTAACTCTAATTGCATCTTTGGAATGAATGCTTCACAACACTGCTGTTATATGTATTGTTCTGTACCATTGATTGTGACTTTGGAATGAATGCTTCACAACACTGCTGTTATATGTATTGTTCTGTACCACTGACTGAGACTTTGGAATGAATGCTTCACAACACTGCTGTTACATGTATTGTTCTACATCACTGATTGTGACTTTGGAATAAATGCTTCACAACACTGCTGTTCTATGTATTGTTCTGTATCACTGATTGTGACTTTCGAATAAATGCTTCACAACACTGCTCTTATATGTATTGTTCTGTACCACTGATTGTGACTTTGGAATGAATGCTTCACAACACTACTGCTATATGTATTGTTCTGTACCACTGATTATGACTTTGGAATGAATGCTTCACAACACTGCTGTTATATGTATTGTTCTGTACCACTGATTGTGACTTTGGAATGAATGCTTCACAACACTGCTGTTATATGTATTGTTCTGTACTACTGATTGTGACTTTGGAATGAATGATTCACAGCACTGCTGTTCTATGTATTGTTCTGTATCACTGATTGTGACTTTGGAATGAATGCTTCACAACACTGCTGTTATATTTATTGTTCTGAATCACTGATTGTGACTTTGGAATGAATGCTTTACAACACTGCTGTTCTATGTGTTGTTCTGTATCACTGATTGTGACTTTGGAATTAATGCTTCACAGCACTGCTGTTATATGTATTGTTCTGTACCACTGATTGTGACTTTGGAATGAATGCTTCACAACACTGCTGTTATATGTATTGTTCTGTACAACTGATTGTGAATTTGGAATGAATGCTTCACAGCACTGTTGATATCTGTATTGTTCTGTACCACTGATTGTATCTTTGGAATGAATGTTTCGCAGTACTGCTGTTATATGTAGTGTTCTGTACCACTGATTGTGACTTTGGAATGAATGCTTCATAACACTGCTGTTATATGTATTGTTTTGTACCACTGATTGTGACTTTGGAATGAATGCTTCACAACACTGCTGTTATATGTATTGTTCTGTACCACTGATTGTGGCTTTGGAATGAATGCTATGCTTCACAGCACTGCTGTTTTATGTATTGTTCTGTACCACTGATTGTGACTTTGGAATGAATGCTTCGCAACATTGCTGTTATATGTATTGTTCTGTACCATTGATTGTGACTTTGGAATGAATGCTTCATAACACTGCTGTTATATGTATTGTTCTGTACCACTGATTGTGACTTTGGAATGAATGCTATGCTTCACAGCACTGCTGTTTTATGTATTGTTCTGTACCACTGATTGTGACTTTGGAATGAATGCTTTGCAACATTGCTGTTATATGTATTGTTCTGTACCATTGATTGTGACTTTGGAATGAATGCTTCATAACACTGCTGTTATATGTATTGTTCTGTACCACTGATTGTGACTTTGGATTGAATTCTTCACAACTGCTGTTATATGTATTGTTCTGTATCACTGATTGTGAATTTGGATTGAATTCTTCACAACACTGCTGTTATATGTATTGTTTTGTACCACTGATTGTGACTTTGGAATGAATGCTTCACAGCACTGCTGTTATATGTATTGTTCTGTACCACAGATTGTGACTTTGGAAAGAATGCTTCACAACACTGCTGTTATATGTATTGTTCTGTACCACTGATTGTGACTTTGTATTGAATTCTTCACAACACTGCTGTTATATGTATTGTTCTGTATCACTGATTGTGACTTTGGAATGAATGCTTCGCAACACTGCTGTTCTATGTATTGTTCTATATCACTGATTGTGACTTTGGAATAAATGCTTCACAACACCGCTGTTCTATATATGGTCCTGTGCCACTGATTGTGACTTTGGAATGAATGCTTCACAACACTGCTCTTATATGTATTCTTCTGTACCACTGATTGTGACTTTGGAATGAATGCTTCACAACACTGCTGTTATATGTATTGTTCTGTACCACTGATTGTGACTTTGGAATGAATGCTTCACAACACTGCTCTTATATGTATTGTTCTGTACCACTGATTGTGACTTTGGAATGAATGTTTCACAACACTGCTTTTTTATGTATTGTTCTGTACCACTGATTGTGACTTTGGAATGAAAGTTCCATAGTGCTGCTGTTTTGTGCACTGTTCTGTTTTACAAATTGTACCTTTGGAATGAGTGCTCCTCTATGCTGCTGTTCTGTGCAGTGTTTTATATCACCGATTTGACCTTTGGAACAAATGCTCCACAGTGCTGCTGTTTTGTGTACTGTTCATTATCACTGATTGTATTTGGGTATATTTTTTGTGCTGTTTGTATTCTTTTCTATGTTTTTGGGGCTTTCCTCTCGAGAATCCACTGAAAATGGCTTAACATGCAGTCAGACTATTCTGGTTAACAAAAGTAAATAAATAATAAATAAATGATGTTCCCCAGCACTGCTGCTCTGTGTACTGTTCTGCATCACTAATTGTACTTCTGGAATGAATGTTCCACAGCACTGCTGTTCTGTATACTGTAGTTTATCACTCATTGTAACTTTGGACTTCTGTGTCTCTAATTCATTATCATCATCAACCCCATTTATTCCCATTTTCTACATGAGGCCGGGGTGTTGTGTAAGTTGTCTCCATCTCCCTCTCTCTCTATTCAATGCCAATCTCCATCTTCAACACTCATGCCTGACTATCACAGGTCTTCTCTCATACAATCTGTTTACTTCTTTGCTGGACACTTTTGTTTCCTCCTGCCTTCTTCCTGTTTCTCCCAAATCTTCTTCACCAAATTGTCTTCTGCTTTTCTGTGTATGTGCCCAAACCATTGTAATCTATTATCTTTGACCTTTTCTGCAGTTGGAGCCACTTTGGCTTCTGCCGTTATGTCCTCATTTCTTCGTTTGTCCCACAACGTGTATCTGCACGCAGCAACTTTGTTTATCTGTCCCCTCCATCCTCTTTGTTGATGTAGTCTACCACCAGTGTGAACAGCAGTGGGCTTAGAGGTAAACCTTGATGCACAGCCAATCCCACTGGAAACACCTGAGACCAAACTCTGTTTGAACTTGAATTCTTGTACACAGCCTGCACTAAATCTACCAATATTTCTGGGACTTTGACCCATCCCAGGATTGCCCAAATTAGCTTTCTTGGGACTTTGTCATATGCTTTCTTTAAGTCTAGTAACATCCAGTTGAACTCTTTCCTCATCTCTAGCTTCTTCTCAACTATCTGTCTCACTGCAAACATCAGGTCAGTTGTGCTGCATCCTGATCTGAATCTGAACTGCTCATCTGCCAGTTTACTTTCTACTAGTTTGCATATTCATTCTGGCTCACCATCTCCAGAACTTTCATGCAGCTTGATAGGAATTTGATATCTCTATACTACCCACACTTGTGAATGCCCCCTTTGTTTTTGAACACTGGTATCAGTATGCTTATTCTCCAAATTTGTGGGATATGCCTTTCTCTCCATACCATTATGAGTAACCTCAGGAGCTGTTTCTCTCTTATCTCACCCAGAATTATTATCATATCTACTGTGACCTCATCTGAGCCTGCAGCTTTCCCTGACTTCACTTTCCATAGTGCTGTTCTTACGTCTATGGTGGGCTTCTCCTCTTCTTTCATTGTAGGCTGTGGCTGGGGCAGTACAGCTCCTGTGGGATTATCTTCATTTAGAATTTGCTGGAAGTACTCCTTCCATCTGTCTTTCATGATCTGTGGATTGGTGAGCAGGTTGTTGCTGGCATCCCTTATAAAGGGTGTCTGACTATCTTCTTTATCTTTCTGTCATTGCCTTGCAACCTGATGTAGTTTCTTGGTACCATTAGATGAGTCACTATCCAGAAGCTGTTGGAGTGCTTCTGATACATTATACTTTGCTATTGCAACTCCTGTCTTAGCCTCTTTGTTAGACAACAATATTCCTTCTTAGCTTGTTTTTTTCTATCTCCCACTTTTTCCTGCACTCCTTTCTTTTGATGACTTCCTGGACTTCTGCAGTTCACCACTAGCTTTCCTAATCTACCTTATTTCCATACCTGGCTCAGCTGCATATCTATTCTATAGTCCTTATACATGCTGTCTAGAGGCACTGCTCTTCTTCATCATCTCCACCTACTTCCTTTTCTTGAGCTGCTAGATTAATTACTTAAACTGTTATGCTTTCTCTCTAGTCAACTTCCAGGTCTTCAGCCTGGTCTTTGTTGACATTAGAGCCTTCTTTGGCCACTGCTTATAACTGATTTTGATAGCCAGTGGTTTGTGCTGTGTGCTGACTATTTCACTGAGGATGACTTTGCAATCACTGCTTCTACACCAGTGCCCTTTACTTACTATGAAGTCTACCTGAGTTGCATGTTGACCACTCTTGTATGTCATCTTTTGTCTCTGTCTTGCTGAACAATGTGTTGGCCACCATCAAGACATTTTCTAGACGGAAGTCTAGAATGGCCTCTCCTTCTTTATTCCTTTGGCTTCACCCATGTGGATCCAGACAGTCCTCATAGTATCGTCTGTCTATCCCAATATATGCATAATGGGTGCATTATCAACATCAATCCATGTTGTCCTGCTTTATCCAGTAGGCCACCTGTAGCTGTTGTCTGAATGGACTCCTTTCCCCACTATCACAACCCTGCTGTAGGGCATAGGCTGAGATTATGAACACTGCCCTATCATTACACTGGAGTGTGATTGCCATGAGTCTGCCACTAATTCTGATGACATCCCTCACTGTCTTCTGAAGCCTCTCTCTCACCACAGTTCCCACACAAGTTCTAGGTCATCCTCCTCCTGAGTTGTAGACACTAGATCCAAAGCCAAGTGGCTTTGCTGCACTGCCCTTCCATTTTGTCTCTTGAATATCCAGCCTCATCCTTACTGTCATGTCATCCATTTCCAAGTTTCGTCCTGTCAGTAAACCTACAATGAATGTAGCAATTCAGCCTTTACTCAACAGAGCTTTCCCAGGTAACCCAAGATAAGCAACTAGAAACAGGCCGGCCAGTAGCTTATTGACCCTAGGGATGCTGGGTTTTATGGTAGGTACACACTAAGCCAATAGGGGCATGTACACCCCTCCCATCTTTAGCATGGGTCCCTGGTGTAGGTTGAAGTAGGCCGGGTCCTCACTTACTACCGGTAAATGCCATTGCCCATTTTGGTGATATTAGTCAACATGACTGAATCACCTAGATGCATATTTTACACTGTCAAGTGGCTAGCCCTGCCAAGGTATGCAGTCTGTGATCCGTGTTCTATCTTGAGGATATTGTGCACTACAGTAAATACCCCTATAGCGCACCATATAGAGTTTGTACTTTTGCCCACAACTCCATTCTTGTGTGAGTTTGAGGTGGAAACACTCAGCATGTTTTGAAGGTGAGATAAACCCCACAGAAAAACAGGGAGAATATGCAAATGTCATACAAGCATTGGCCTGAGGTCAGGATCGAACCTTTTACCTTCTGCATAGGAGGCGAAGACCTTAACCACTATGCCAACTAGTATCACTAATTATACTTTTGGAATGAATGTTCCATAGTTTTGCTGATCTGTGTTTGGTTCTGTATCACTGATTGTAGCTTTCTAATGAATGTTCCAGAGCAGTGCTGTTCTGTGTTCTGTATCACTAAAAGTAGCTTTGGAATGAATGCTCCACAATGCTGTTGTTTTGTTTACTGTTGTATTTCACTGATTGTACCCCTGGAATGAGAATGAATGCTGACAGTACAACTGTTCTATGTCAATAATTGCAGCTTTGGAATTAATGTTCCCCAGCACTGCTGCTCAGTGTACTATTCTGTATCACTGATTGTAACTTTGGAATTAATGTTCCTAAATGGGCATGCCTTCATTGAAGGTTGGGCATCGAGCTGACACCTTGGCGTTTTGTAAAAATCTACTGCCAATCATTAGTGGACCGGAGTTCCGCTGTGGCGACCCCTTACTGGGAAAAAAACAAAAGACAAACAACAACTGCTGATGTTTGTGTACTTTTCTGTTTCACATTTTGTGCCTTTGGAATGAATGCTCCACAGTGCTGCAGTTATGTGTACTGTTCAATATCACTGATTAGAGCTTTGGAATTTATGTTCCACAGCAGTACTGTTCTGTATCACTAACAGTAGCTTTTGAATGAATGCTCCACACTGCAGTTGTTCTGTGCACAGATTGTAGCTTTGAAATTAATGTTTTTCAGTGCTGCTATTCTGTGAATGGTTCAGTGTCACTGATTGTAACTTTGAAATGAATGCACCACAGCAGTGCTGTTCTGTGTACTGTTCTGTATCACTAACAGTAGATTTGGAATGAATGCTCCACACTGCAAGTGTTCTGTGTCACTAGCTGTAGCTTTGGAATGAATGTTCCACAGCAGTGCTGTTCTGTGTCACATGGCCGGCCTTAGGCATAGGCCAACTAGGCGGCCGCCTAGGGCGTCGGTCTAGCAGGGGCACTTTTCCAGTATTTATGTGGTGTAGGTAGATCAGGATGGGGGCACCAGGTAATGAGTTGGAGGGGCGCTGTGGAGCCCTTTTGCCTAGGGCACCAGTTGACCTAGGGCCGCTCCTGTCACTAACTGTAGCTTTGGAATGAATGCTCCACACTGCAGCTGTTGTTTCACTAGCTGTAGCTTTGGAATGAAAGTTCCAAACTGCTGCTATTCTGTGTCACTAGCTGTAGATATGGAATGAATACTCCACACTGCAGCTGTTCTGTGTCACTAACTGTAGCTTTGGAATGAATATTTGACAGTGCAGCTGTTCTGTGTCACTAGCTGTAGCTTTGGAATGAATGTTCCACAGCAGTGCTGTTCTGTGTCACTAACTGTAGCTTTGCAATGAATTCTCCACACTGCAGCTGTTGTTTCACTAGCTGTAGCTTTGGAATGAAAGTTCCAAACTGCTGCTATTCTGTGTCACTAGCTGTAGATATGGAATGAATACTCCACACTGCAGCTGTTCTGTGTCACTAACTGTAGCTTTGTAATGAATATTTGACAATGCAGCTGTTCTGTGTCACTAGCTGTAGCTTTGGAATGAATGTTCCACAGCAGTGCTGTTCTGTGTCACTAACTGTAGCTTTGCAATGAATGCTCCACACTGCAGCTGTTGTGTCACTAGCTGTAGCTTTGGAATGAAAGTTCCAAACTGCTGCTATTTTGTGTCACTAGCTGTTGATTTGGAATGAATATTCCACACTGCAGCTGTTCTGTGTCACTAACTGTAGCTTTGGAATGAATGCTCCACATTGCTGCCATTCTGTGTCACTAGCTGTAGATTTGGAATGAATATTCCACACTGCAGCTGTTCTGTGTCACTAGCTGTAGATTTGGAATGAATGCTCCCCAGCACTGCTGTTCTGTGTACTATTCTATATCACTAACTAGCTTTGGAATGAAAGTTCCAAACTGCTGCTATTCTGTGTCACTAGCTGTAGATTTGGAATGAATATTTGACACTGCAGCTGTTCTGTGTCACTAGCTGTAGCTTTGGAATGAATGTTTCCCAGCACTGCTGTTCTGTGTACTATTCTATATCACTAACAGTAGCTTTGGAATGAAAGTTCCAAACTGCTGCTATTCTGTGTCACTAGCTGTTGATTTGGAATGAATATTCCACAGCAGTGCTGTTCTGTGTCACTAACTGTAGCTTTGCAATGAATGCTCCACACTGCAGCTGTTGTGTCACTAGCTGTAGCTTTGGAATGAAAGTTCCAAACTGCTGCTATTCTGTGTCACTAGCTGTTGATTTGGAATGAATATTCCACACTGCAGCTGTTCTGTGTCACTAACTGTAGCTTTGGAATGAATGCTCCACATTGCTGCCATTCTGTGTCACTAGCTGTAGATTTGGAATGAATATTTGACACTGCAGCTGTTCTGCATCACCAGCTGTTGCTTTGGAATGAATGCCCCACACTGCTTCTGATCTCTGTATTGTCTATTCCATCATGACGTGCACTGTGCACCATTTAACATGTTTTAGAGCCAGTCATCTGTTGGAGAGGAACTCATGTCACTTCCCAGAGTACAGATTTCCCAGTGCAAAATGAGACTCAGTATTCAGCCAATTGGCCTCTTGTTGATATGAACAATACTACAAGGCACTTCAACAATAACTTGAACTATGACTCTATGAAAACATACAACTTTTTTCCATATTATTAAACTTATCATGCTGAAATAAGTGCCAGGACCTTTAGCGCTATTAATTTTACAAATTGGCTTGGCAGTTTCAAAAGTTGAAAACATTTTTCCAAAGGGAATACATTTCAGTGTGCCTATAAAAATGAGTATTTATTTATTTTTTCCATAAACATCTTACAAGGTTATGATTTTCTAGAAAATTTTTCAGATTATATTTTGCCAGTACAGACGTCATGCAGTTTTTAAAGTTTTGCAACATTTTTTCTGAAGTATTTCCACTGTAGACAAAGGAAAACTATTTTAAATGCAATTTGATATCATGTAATTTTTGACAATTACTTTTTGAGTAGATCATTTTTCCAGATGTACACATTTAGGGAAGACACAATTTGGCAAGCAGATAGAAAAAGAGTGCATGTGTTGAATTTTTCACAACTATGTCGAAAGTCAATGACGATTCTAAAACTGAATCCCTATTCTTAATATTAATATGGTTGAGGAAAACTAGGTATACTGTGTTTTACTGCCTGTTGGATTCCATCGCCTATGAGTAAAGATTTATCAAAAGCTTTTTATGTTTTCTTTTCTTTTAGTTGCCTAGTTAAATAAGCAAAAACAAATTTATCTCATTCTACCTTGGTAAGTGAAGTTTGGAACAGATGAATTTGTCACAGGACGACCTTGGATGAGTAAAATGGGGTGGGGGGGCTGGAAATAGGGTGATAGGTAGGTTAGGTCTGTGTGGGTAGGGAGTGGGTAAGAAAGAGTTAATTAAGATAGGAGCTGAGGGAGGAAGTGAGATAAGGCTAAGTGGTGGGTTTTAAGGGGGTTTTGTAGGGGAAATTGGTATGAGTAAGCACATTTTGGTGTGGTCTTGTTGTTGCAGCAGGATCACGTTCCAGACAACCTTGTTGGTAAGGTAAGCCTTGGGTGTTGGCATACGTCAGAAGGTAAGCAGTACTCTTATGTAGGTATATACAGTGGTATCAGGGAGTGTTTTCTTTTTCCAATGCCTCAGGATAAGATGTTGCTGTGCAGGTTTAATTTCTTAACGCAGCAAGATGGTTGGATGAGGAGATTTCTTAGGTTCTTTACAGAAACTGGTTTTCTGGGTAATGGTGGTAATTTTGTTTTTTTTTTCCCCTCAGCTAACAGCGTGGTGGGTGCTGCTGCTGTTAAGCATTTGGATTTTGTGTGGTTCTCTACAGTTGGTTTTGTTGGGGGTTTGGTGTTTCTCATGTGGGAGAGGCTCGGAGATTAGTGGTGTTTCCTGCAGTCTTGTTTGACAAGGTATGTTAGGCACAGAAATTAACTGGGTATGAGTCTACTACCTAGCTTAGAATGAAGGAAGCTACTGTCTTTGCTGGGGTACCTAATACTAGAATATTATATGTCAGCCACTCGTGTATACCCATTTTAAAGGTTATGTTTAATGTTTACAATGCCTCACGGGCACATCAGCTAATCTGGAAGCTGGCCATTGCTTTTCTGCTAGTAGGTTATTAGGCTGGGTCGTAGGAGATGTCTGTCAGAAAACTACAAGCTAATGATTCCCCTATGCTAAGCCCTCATTTAAAAATGGTGCTTATTATTTGTTTCAACAACACAACCCTTGGTTTTCATTTGATGTCCCAGTTCCCCAGTAATTTCGGGGATAGGATGGACTACTCAGGTAAGGTAGGGATGAATGAGGATGTTTGCTGGGGGTTTGTATGGCGGGGTTGCCAGGATTAATCATGCTGACTGTGGTAATCTGGGCTTTGGTTTTGGTAGATAACATTGTGTATACTTCTAGGTTCAAAATTGCATTTCTGTAATCTGTGCCTTTCGTTTGGACTGAAGGTCTGTTCTTGGCTCCTGATTTACTTGGAGTTGTTGTCGGTTTAGTTGGTTATAGGTTGGTGTTTTGGTTGCTGGGAGTAGTTGGTTATAGGTTTGTTTGTTTTCTGAGGGCTGCGTTATTCTCAGATCTCCATGGTAGTACTGGTGTTTCGCGGGCTTTTTGGGGACTGTTTGGGTCGGCGGCTGGTTTCTGTGCATGCTCGTTTCTCTACTGGCCGTGTTTAATTATAAAAAAAAAATATATATGTATGTATATATAAAAAAAGAAAAATGATAATAATTATAAATAGTTTTCCTTGCTTGTGTGTGTTGGCTTGGAATTGGAATGAAGATCGGGTGCTGGTTCAGCCCTTCTCTTCGTGGTGCTCGTGGTGTGGCAGTAGGAGCTGTCGGGCCAGCCATAAGGGAGGGTGCGCAGGTATGCTGTGCTTATGATTATTGGAAGATTGTGCCACAGGATGCGGATAGGTTGAGAGATTAATACGTTGCATTAAAACATTGCCGAGTCATTAGCAAGACATTTTTATTACATTAAATATAATAAAGTAAAGTGCTCTTGCTGTTCATTACAGCACTTCAGTTGAGAGGGACTCTGCTAGGTGAGTTTCCGTTTCGGCTTCACATAAAAAAAAAAAAAAATAGAGAATTAGGGTAGTAGAATACGGCTGTATCCCCTGGGTTGCTGTTAGGTTACTGCATGGGCCTACACACACTGCCTTGGCTACTCTTTTAAGTGATTAGGTAGTGTGAGTGTGGGAATGGTGTTGACTGTTTGGCAATCAGTTTAGGAGTTGGCAATGACTGCTCCTTGTCAATGTGGCTTTGTGCAGGGCAGCTCAGCCACTAAGATGGCTTTATTAAAAAAAAAAAAAAATATATATATATATATATATATATATATATATATATATATATATATATATATATATATATATATATAAAGGGAGTAAATGGGCAATAAGGTAATTCTTGGGGATGCCAGACCTTAGGCAAGCTTAGCAATCCCTTGTTTGTTGGTGTTATACTATTCTCCCTGGTGGTCTGAGTGTTTGGAGTGAAATGCAGGATCTGGTAGTGTGTGCCACTCACCGCTGGAAAGACTGAGCATGCATGATTTCACTTTAACGGCTTTATTAAAGGGAGAAAAAAAATACAGGGGACAGTTTTAAATAAGTATGTAGTTGGGTAGGCATAGGGCTCCTGTTGCGGACTAGTCTCTCTAGTGCTTCAGCGTTAGGAGGGCTTGTCCCAAACGGTGGTGAGTCCTTCTGATTAAAAGATAGGAAGGTTTGGGCAGTTGCGGTATGCATGTAGAAGCTGGTCAGGTCCATTTGGGGAGGGGACTGGTTTATTTAGCTTGGCTAAGATAGTGGTAATTTGTTATTTAAAAAACAAACAAAAAAAAAACAAGAAACATTTTGTTACTCATGTATTACTAGCACCTTCATTCAGGACGGTCATGGGATGGTTAAATATGCTGTATTTACTTATACAAATGATCTTTTAAGGAATTACTATGGTTAATTTCTATTTACCATAAGTATCATTATAAAAAATAAATAAATAAATGAAAAAAGGAAATGCTAACATATAAAATGGGTGACAGACCCCTTTTCATTTGTAACTTCGAGGAACATTAACTTAAGACCCTGAATGAGGTACGTTAGGTACACTTGAGAGGTATGGTTGTTTCTATCAGATGGTGTCTTGGTACATTGCTTTGATTTTATACACCTCCCCCAGTAGCTCAGGCTGCTAAGCAGGAGGCCTGTAGTTCACTTTTGGGTGGTTGTCTGCAGGTTCTGGTTGGTGCTAGTAAGATTTTCTTTATGAGTTGTTTTAACAGCAATTTTCTTTTGTTTCTTTAGGTTATCATGGCTGAAGCATTGAGACAGAGGTGGGCCAGTATCGTGGCGCAGGCTGAGGACCTCTTCAAGGACATATCTACTGGAGTTCCCTCAACTCATGCCCAGGATCCGGAAACCCGTCGGAAGAGGCAGACGGTGCCTGCAACCCAGGGGTCAAGGGTGAAGAGAATCAGGCAGTCAGCAAAGGAAGATGTGGCAATGAAGGCTGTCACGCCGGTGGTGGCCCCTTCGCCTTCTACAGGTAATTCTTTATCAGGTCTGATGGGGAGTAAGGAGATAGCAGAAGCTACGGGGGGAGTGCCAGGATGCAGTGAGGGGGTCCGAGGTGAGCTAGCGGGTAGGAGTTTGGAGGTATTGGTTGATTGTGAGGGGGTTTTTGATAATACTCTATCATTGCTTGATCTGGATTTGGGGTCTGACTTGCATGTTGTGGGGTCTGACCATGGGTCGTGAATGGGGGATTGGTTGGCGACGCAGGTCTTACGCCAGGAAGGAGCACCCATTGTGCTGACCCCCCCACATATCTCTGGTGGTGAAGGAGAAGATTTGGAAAGGGGAATTTGTTAATATTTTTGAATTGCTTGATGCTGATGGGGTCAACGGTTGCCAGAGGCAGAAAAGGCTAACGGGAAGGTCTTCTGGACAACCTTGGCAAATCATGGGTGACTGCTGTGGGAAGATGGTGGCAGACACTTAGGTTTCACGTTTTGTACCTTTTGGTAGAATTGTGGTAGGGTAGGACCTTTTGCCTTGGTGAAGGCCTATAGTTAAGGTGTTTAGTAGGTAGGCTGCATGTTACTTGTGGGGGGAGGGGGTATAAAAATTTTTTTTTGCTTATGACATTGAAGGCCATTCCATTAGTAGGAGCATGGGGCAGTAGCAGGGAACATTATCGTATGTTCATCTGAACCTTTCGCTTGCCTTTAGTGGCAAGTGAGGGAGAAATAGCCAGGTGAAAGTTCCCATGTGCATGGAGTGGATAGGTATCCTCATACCTTCAGCTGACACAGCTTTTTGGAGGATGGTCAGACTTGGCCTTATATTTTTGTTCAGTTTCTCATAGCTTGTGGTTTTTGGATAATCATGTTTAAATCATTGAGGGATGATGTAAATAATGTCAGGCACTTTGAGTTTTATACCTCTTGAGGCAATACATTTGAACCAAGCCGGACATAATGGGGGGGGGAGGGGATCAAAGGCCTACAGAATTTAGCCATGTAATTTTGGTGCACATTTGATGGGCAAAGGGGAAATGAAAAAAAAATTCTGGGGACATATTTGGCACTTTGTTTATACAATTATAAATGGCTGGACTCGCATTTTTGTGTTGCTCTGCAATCTCTGCCATGTGAATAAAGGCTGAAGTTCAAATAAGAGAGTGACTAAGCCATGTGGTGTGTTGAAATGAGTGCTTGGCATCTATCAGGGTGAGTGGTAAGGGGGGGTAGACAGGTTTTCTGGGGCTTCAAAGAAGGGGGTATGGAGTGAGGTATATGGGTTGTCGTGTTGGAGGTTGACTTAGGGTTTTTTTATTTTTTTTAACATACCCACAGGGGTGCGGTGGGGCAGTTATGTCCTTCAGTATGTCTCTATCACATGAGAGAGCAGGAGAAGCACATTATGCAGTCATGAAATGATTTCCAGATAGGAGGGAGGCGAGTTATGGTGGCATTTAGTAGCACTGTAGAAAGTGTTGCATCTTTCAGGGTTTCCACTGCTTGCAAGTCGTGAGTTATTTCCACTTTAACTCTGAGGAATTTACTGTTTAAAGTGTTACTTAACAGTAGTTGCCAGCCATGGCTTAATTTGGGTTCCAATCTGATATCCTTTAAAGGATTTCTGTCACAACACCAGCTTGATGGAATAGACTCGCAGTTTTCACAGGTAGAGGGATATTTTTTCACGTTACATTTGTTTAAGTAATTGCAGTGGGGTATAATCTAAATTCTGTGGGAGGAGTGGTAAGGTTATGGGAGGGATGTTAGGTCAGCCTCTTTTTCTTGGATGTTACAGCAGGGTCCATGATTTACTATACTGCCAGGGTATTCAATGGTTTCAAATTTTCATTGAACTGACTGGTTTTCTTCTCATTACCAAGATGTGGTGCTTCACTGCCATAATGTGTAACACATGGGTATAGTTGATATAGTCATGAATGCATTTTGCTTTTGTCCCTGTGCAGATGGTGGTGTGGTGATGGGCATTCCAGTTGCATGGTGTTACTCAGTAAGGTCCCAGATGGTGGAAGCATGTTGGTACCGGAAGTCTGAGTTGCTACAGTGATGAGTGATGTGGTCATACCTGGGTGAATACTAGCTGGGCAGCAGCTACTGGCTTGAAGGAAGTGGATTCTAAGGTAATGGATGCTGCTGGGGTGGAGGTTCTGGTAGGTGGAGTGGTACACAATGAGGCTACAGGTAATTGGTACTTTGTATTGCTATTAGAATGATCAACATCTTGGGTCATTCTTTTGTCTTTTGGGCAGCTAGGTGTGCAGCAATTAGATGCAACGGACTGAATTTTGGGGTTGTTTATCACGTTTGCGAGGATGTGTTAGCATTGGGGAGGCTGTATCCATCCTTGGGTTTTAAGTTGGTCTGAGATTGTTCCCTGGTTGTAATGGTGAGGGGCAAAGAATTTGGTAGCGTTGGCGAGAGCTCGGAGGTATGTTAATTTTACGTTGGTGGGATATTTGAAGGAAGTTGGGGTGTATACAATGTGGCATTTGGAGTTTGGAAGCAGGGATTCTGTATGGTACAGGTCGGATGGAGTTAATTTCAATGAATTTGGGCTGGATTTATTTCACCTTAATACGGTTTGAAGGTGGAGGATCTATTGGAAGGTGGTATGGTCTGAGGTGGAACAGTCTTTTGGGCTGGTGGGTGGAGAAGAGGGTCAGGCTTGACCCTCTTCTATCCCCCTCAATAGGATATTTGGAATTGAGATGGTAATTTGATGGTGGATGACTTGGAATGGAAATATGGAACTGATGACGATATTAAGGTCAGCGGGGACGCTGCCTTCAGGATTACTATGACTTGGAATGGAAATATGAAACTGATGATGATATTAAGGTGAGTGGGGATGCTGCCTTCAGGATTACTATGACTTGGAATGGAAATATGGAGTTGATGATGATATTAAGGTGAGCAGGAACGCTGCCTTCATGATTCCTAGGATAAGTGAGCAAGTGGGGGATGCTGCTTATCCAGGGTGAGTGGGTGCGCTGCCCTTATGTTTACTATCTTATTTGTTGCAATGTTGGATTCTGTGTGCTTCAATAAAGTTTGATGTTTGATATTCATTTTCATTACAATAAAGGTCGTCAAATGTCTTTGGGTGTTTGTGTTTTATTAGGACCCTGACAAAACTATTGAGTTCTGAATGACCAGACACCTTTTTCACATTTGCCTGTTTTACAGAAACATTTCTAGTAATTTCAGATGCATATAGTTAATTCTCAGCAATTAAATTAGTGGGTGTTATAACTTTCTGTGTAACTCTTAAGTGAAACTTTAAAGCAGCTCTAAGCTGCGTCCATATAAACATTAAAATATATAAGCATATTATACAGTGGAAATAATATTACAATTTAAAAAAAAAAAAAAATAAACATTGCCACTACACACAAAAAATAAGTCACTTTAAAAAAAGCAGTCAAAATGAAAGCACACAAAACTTTTCCCAGCATGTTGTCAAAGAACAGTGTGCTTTATCAGCATAGCCAAGGTTTCCATTAGCATACTCTTGGGACACTCAACTGTGAACAGATACCGGATTGAAAACTGTTAGCCTTGTCTTTTCTGCAACCAGATTTTAAAGCCAAGTAATATATCAGTTATCCACAGTATTGAATTATGACCAACATACTGAAAGCATGGCTTTTACAGCCTTGTTTCCTCATGTACTGCCTGAGATTTACAACTCCAGCTACATATTTGGACTCCAAAAGGAAAGTTTGTTTCAAATGAGATTTAACTCTGTTGCACCTGGAAACTACAGACACCAGTCTTATTTATATTTTCTTTTTTTTACTTCATATATTCTGGTGTTTCTGTATGTTCTGTTTTTAGCCATAAGAGCAGCCAGTAAGGTAACTGAAAGAAAAGTAATTATGGGACATAAAAACAAATATACTTATTTGGTCTATATGTTGAGCATTCCTATGATTTCATGTTTCTGTACCTGCTGATGGCACACGTATTCACTTACCTGCCATCAGAAACTTAATATTCTTTTATCTGGTGGATTAGCTCAGCATCATAGACAAGAAGAGAAACAGTATGCATATTGCTTGTTATCGCTGTGGTCACATGTATAAAACTTTGCCCAAACTGTGTTGCTTTCATTAAAAGAATAGGCTTCCTAATACTACAAGGTTAGAGGGCATGATGTTCTCAGGGAAACACTTTCTACGCATCCTGCAGATTAACCAGCGTTATTTCTCGGAGTTGTATGAAATTCTGCTGCTTTATACTGCAGGTGGCTTATACTTTAAACACGTAGGATATGTCTGCTCATGTTCTTTCTCTTTATCCACTGAGCTGACTTAATAGCATAGAGAAGAACAGTTTTTCTGAATTACTAATCTTCCTTCTCTGCCTATATGTCCACTTCTCCAAAGAATTCTTTTAACTGCTTTCTTAGGTAGATTTTTCAGATGCAAAGGTAATTATTGTCCATGTGGGAGCAGGCCGTGTGGATATTCACCTTCTGCTGAACCTCATTTAGAGAAATTCAGTGCATATTAAAAAAGTTTGCAAAGAAGAGCAGGTATAGCTTTAAAATCTGGTCACACTTCAATGGTTTGAACATTTTTATGCCAGCTAAGCTTAAGGTGGAATAATGTGAAGCGCTAGGTAAGTCCAGATACTACACTCACACACAGGAAATATTGATTGGTCTGGCAGTGACTTTAGTGTTAAATTCAGGGTAAGCCCATACATTACAAATTCCATACTTTCACATACTGTTACAAGATGGCTGACTCTCCAGCAGATGTCCCTGGATTAAAAGTCAGTGATCAATGAGACAGTGATGTGAAACAACATGTGGAATAGCCATGCAGTATTGTCACTTGATGAGAGAATGACGTCCATGCCACTTGCTTTTGAGAGAAAACCAAAATCTGCATTATTCTCTAATACATTATATGTGTTAGTGGATGTTTGTGTGTCATTCTGTGTGTTACAAGTGGAACAAAATGAACTTTTTTGCAATTTGAAGACACAACGAAATGACAGGGAAAAGGAATAAGGCCGGAGAGAAGCATACAGGGAAAGATGATTGTGAGAAGGTGGATGGCTAATTGTTTTTTCTGGTTTGTTTTCTTCTTTCTTGTACACTAGTAAACAGGAAGACATTAGCAATGCTGCATAATGTTGCAGAAGATATAAATATTTTTGTTAAAGAGTGATGATGAATCTATATTTGGGAGTAGACAGAAAGGTAGAAAGCAGGCAGAAAAGGACCTACAAGCATCTTGTACACTTCCCAACAAGTATCACTGGGATCAACTTGCTAGAAAAAGGCAGGACAACAGGCATGTATTCACACCTAAAGCTTTACTATAGCAGCCAGATTTTCCAAGGAAAGAGCACATGACTTACTTCTCAATTAAGACTACACCTTTACTTTACGACTTACTTCCCAACTATGTACACACACACACACACACACACACACACACACATATATATATATATATATATATATATATATATATATATATATATATATATATATATCTATCTATAAACACACACACACACACACACACACATATATGTATGTGTAGATATATATATATATATATATATATATATATATATATATATGTATATATATATATATGGGTCCCATACACATTACCGAAATGACACCTTACAGCTGACTTTCATATGTGTGAGCCAACAACACCGAAATGACAGAACACCAACCGCTCAAAACACCGACTGAAAATGGACAGTAAGTAACCTGTTGGTCAATCCGACAACCACATAACAATGGCAACAAACAAAACAAACCCATGTGGAGGGCTTTTCCCCCACACCCCCAAGAACTAAATATACTAATTCTGAGATCGCACTACTATGGAGGTAAGGGGCAAAGGTCGACATGCTGGCCAAGCACTTCCTTACCATCTGTTTTCTGTCGGTGTTCTGAGTGGTCAGTGATCTGTCATTTCAGTGTTGTCTCCTCACTCATATGAAAGTCAGTAATGTGACATTTCGGTAAGGTGAAGGGGACCCATATATACATATATATATATATATATATATATATATATATATATATATATATATATATACATGCACACACACACACACACACACACACACACACACACACACACACACACACACACACACACACACACACACACACACACACACACACACACACATACATACATATACAGCTGCATATAACATTCTCTCATTTTATAAAAATAAATACATTATCTTTATTTGCAATCATACTTATTCAATAATACACTAGTATGACATATGACAGTACATGTTTCCAGCAACCATGCAAATTATCAATATATTTATATGTACTAAGTTTGCTCTCTTATAGTTTAGTTATTTAACAGACGTCATTAAATCTATTGGGTTGCTTTACAAGTTTCCTTATAATATGTGAAGTTGTTCACCTTTATCAAGCGACATGTTGCTACAGTCATATTCCCTGACTTAACCTGTAACCTTTGAGGCTTGTGGTCTAAGCATTGCTTGTCATGCTTTCTGTACTCCACTTCATAGTCACTGGATCTTTGTACTGATTTTTGTTTCTGCGACTGCTGATAAGGCAAATTTAACTATATCACCATATGTAGCCATAGCACTCTGAGAGAATGGTAGGGACACTGTAGGGCTCAATGGCATATGGAAGGTTGTTACAAAGTCAGACTAACTTTTTCTGGAAAAGCCATTATGCCTCTCCTAAGTAGTAGTTATCACTCAGAGCCAGATCGTGGTCAAATGGAGCTCTAGGCTATGTAATGGAAACCCCCCAAAACTTTAGCAGTATCCATTTACTGAGCTGACTTAATAGCATAGAGAAGAACAGTTTTTCTGAATTACTAATCTTCCTTCTCTGCCTATATGTCCACTTCTCCAAAGAATTCTTTTAACTGCTTTCTTAGGTAGATTTTTCAGATGCAAAGGTAATTATTGTCCATGTGGGAGCAGGCCGTGTGGATATTCACCTTCTGCTGAACCTCATTTAGAGAAATTCAGTGCATATTAAAAAAGTTTGCAAAGAAGAGCAGGTATAGCTTTAAAATCTGGTCACACTTCAATGGTTTGAACATTTTTATGCCAGCTAAGCTTAAGGTGGAATAATGTGAAGCGCTAGGTAAGTCCAGATACTACACTCACACACAGGAAATATTGATTGGTCTGGCAGTGACTTTAGTGTTAAATTCAGGGTAAGCCCATACATTACAAATTCCATACTTTCACATACTGTTACAAGATGGCTGACTCTCCAGCAGATGTCCCTGGATTAAAAGTCAGTGATCAATGAGACAGTGATGTGAAACAACATGTGGAATAGCCATGCAGTATTGTCACTTGATGAGAGAATGACGTCCATGCCACTTGCTTTTGAGAAAAAACCAAAATCTGCATTATTCTCTAATACATTATATGTGTTAGTGGATGTTTGTGTGTCATTCTGTGTGTTACAAGTGGAACAAAATGAACTTTTTTGCAATTTGAAGACACAACGAAATGACAGGGAAAAGGAATAAGGCCGGAGAGAAGCATACAGGGAAAGATGATTGTGAGAAGGTGGATGGCTAATTGTTTTTCTGGTTTGTTTTCTTCTTTCTTGTACACTAGTAAACAGGAAGACATTAGCAATGCTGCATAATGTTGCAGAAGATATAAATATTTTTGTTAAAGAGTGATGATGAATCTATATTTGGGAGTAGACAGAAAGGTAGAAAGCAGGCAGAAAAGGACCTACAAGCATCTTGTACACTTCCCAACAAGTATCACTGGGATCAACTTGCTAGAAAAAGGCAGGACAACAGGCATGTATTCACACCTAAAGCTTTACTATAGCAGCCAGATTTTCCAAGGAAAGAGCACATGACTTACTTCTCAATTAAGACTACACCTTTACTTTACGACTTACTTCCCAACTATGTACACACGCACACACACACACACACACACACACACATATATATATATATATATATATATATATATATATATATATATATCTATAAACACACACACACACACACACACACACATATATGTATGTGTGTATATATATATATATATATATATATATATATATATATATATATATATATATGGGTCCCATACACATTACCGAAATGACACCTTACAGCTGACTTTCATATGTGTGAGCCAACAACACCGAAATGACAGAACACCAACCGCTCAAAACACCGACTGAAAATGGACAGTAAGTAACCTGTTGGTCAATCCGACAACCACATAACAATGGCAACAAACAAAACAAACCCATGTGGAGGGCTTCGCCCCCACACCCCCAAGAACTAAATATACTAATTCTGAGATCGCACTACTATGGAGGTAAGGGGCAAAGGTCGACATGCTGGCCAAGCACTTCCTTACCATCTGTTTTCTGTCGGTGTTCCGAGTGGTCAGTGATCTGTCATTTCGGTGTTGTCTCCTCACTCATATGAAAGTCAGTAATGTGACATTTCGGTAAGGTGAGGGGGACCCATATATATATATATATATATATATATATATATATATATATATATATATATATATATATATATATATATACATGCGCACACACACACACACACACACACACACACACACACACACACACACACACACACACACACACACACACACACTCACACACACACACACATACATACATACATATACAGATGCATATAACATTCTCTCATTTTATAAAAATAAATACATTATCTTTATTTGCAATCATACTTATTCAATAATACACTAGTATGACATATGACAGTACATGTTTCCAGCAACCATGCAAATTATCAATATATTTATATGTACTAAGTTTGCTCTCTTATAGTTTAGTTATTTAACAGACTTCATTAAATCTATTGGGTTGCTTTACAAGTTTCCTTATAATATGTGAAGTTGTTCACCTTTATCAAGCGACATGTTGCTACAGTCATATTCCCTGACTTAACCTGTAACCTTTGAGGCTTGTGGTCTAAGCATTGCTTGTCATGCTTTCTGTACTCCACTTCATAGTCACTGGATCTTTGTACTGATTTTTGTTTCTGCGACTGCTGATAAGGCAAATTTAACTATATCACCATATGTAGCCATAGCACTCTGAGAGAATGGTAGGGACACTGTAGGGCTCAATGGCATATGGAAGGTTGTTACAAAGTCAGACTAACTTTTTCTGGAAAAGCCATTATGCCTCTCCTAAGTAGTAGTTATCACTCAGAGCCAGATCGTGGTCAAATGGAGCTCTAGGCTATGTAATGGAAACCCCCCAAAACTTTAGCAGTATCCATTTACTTTGTTAGTTGTCCTCAATTACCATAAACTATTGTTTGAATTTCTCAAAATACATACTGCTTTTTCTTTACGTTTACAATGATTACAGATATTTGAATTTCTGTTTTCTAATTTTAACAGCAAAATCATCAAATGATGTTTGTTAAACAAAACAAAGACAGCTTTCACACTGAAAACAGATTCAACATGAACAACAGTAAAATGTTATTCCCATGAAAGTCACATTTATTTAAAATGTACTTAATGAGCTATTAAACTGAAAGAGATTTGGTTAGTTTTCCATTTAATTTCCAGCCTGCTTGGACCATGCAATTATATGTCTGCATGCAACTGGCAAAGGTATCATGCAACAGCAAATGCTGAAGTGGCAGAAAATCTCCAAATCAGCAAGGCATTCAAAATAATTACATAAATGAATAAGTAAATAAATAAACACATAAAGTCAAATGACGAATGGCAGCCATTTTGCATGCTAGAACTCTCCTACTGAGGAAGTTCATCGTAGGCATTTTTTTATACTTTCAAAGAACTAGAATTTTATTAGTTTTTTTTATTTTTGTCACATATATTAAAATAATTACATTGAGTAGTTGTCACTACGCAGAGTTTTAAATGTAAAATAATCACCCTAGAAAATCTGTAATATCTGAGAATTTCATCATGAGAAAGACAAGTCATGCCCCTCCAAAATGATATTGACTGGTGACCTGTTTGCTGAACCATACCACAAAAGGGACTAATAAATGTTATAGTACATAGAAATAGGCTCATACTTTACCATACTGTGGTCTTGTAATTTTCTGCCGTTGACTTTAGTGGAACCACTTCAAAATGGGCCATAGAAAATGACAGCAAAGACAAGTATTCTCATGGAAAATACACTACTTTTTGACAAGATGTTAAATATCTGCCACAATGAAAGATTTGGGTATATCCGGACTGCTGGGTCTAAGTTTCCAGCATCATCTCCACTACATTAACATATAGCCACACCAGTTCCCACAAAAACAAAGGTTCCCAAAATCTCACCCTCATAATTCCCAGCTGTATCTCAAGCAGCCATAACCTCAGTGCAATCAGAACCTCAACTCATGCAGTTAACATACTTCACAGACACTTCACCCACTGACTGACCAGTAAAGGAAATATACAGAGGCACCATACCATGGCACTGGCCAAAAAGGGTTTTGGTTAGGGGCTTTAGTGTGTGTCAGTGTGTTTGGTTACTGTGATCTGCGTGTACGAGGGGAATGTAGCTTGCATGGTGGTGCTTTTGTGTGTTTGTCTGTGTAGTGTGACTGTGGAGTTAGTATATTTAAGTAGGGGGGTGTGGGGGGCACAGACCCCTACATGGGGGGTGCTGGGAGGCTTGCCCCCCTGCTTGTATGTATTGTAGGTTTGAGTGTTTGTGTGCTGGGGAAGCTGTGTGTGTGTGTGTGTGTGTGTGTGTGTGTGTGTGTGTGTGGTATATGGGTAGTGTAGTGTTCGCAATTTAAAAATTTGCGCTTCTGGGGTTTCGGGATTGTCAGGTTTTGGCTTTATGATCTTGAAATTCTGAAATTCGATATTTCAGGATTTCAGGATTATAAAGTGAATATATATATATATATATATATATATATATATATATATATATATATATGTATAATATGGGTCTACTTTGTATTATCGAAATGTCACTTACTTGAAAATCACATCCATGTGAAGACTTTGCCGAAAACTTTAACGAAAACCCAAATCACTAGACTTTTACTCCAGGAAACTAACCACTTGGCCACCAGAAAAAAAAAAAAAAAAAAGAACAGAAGCAAATCGACCCCCCCAACTAAATATACCAACTTTTAGATTACTACAAAAATCTCAACCACGTGAAGACAGTACAGGCAAGCCCTCCACTGTAACACCATAGACCCTGAACAAGTCAGATAAAAAGCAGATTGCATTTAATGTAGAATAGCGTAGAGTTTTAGCACATACAAAGCTTTTCATTGGTTTAAATAAAACAAGTTGTTTTATTTAAACCAAAGAAAAGCTTTGTTTGTGCTTAAACTCTACGCTATTCTACATTAAACACAATCTGTTTTTTATCTGACTTGTTCATGGTCTATGGTGTTACGCTGGAAGGCTTGCCTGAACTGTCTTCACGTGGTAGAGATTTTTGTAGTATTACCATTTCGTTTTAACTTTTAGATTACATTATAGTGGAGAAAAGGGTAAAGTTCATTGTGGTGGCCAAGTGGTTAGTTTCCTGGAGTAAAACTCTAGTGATCCATATAATAAAGTTTTCATCAAAGTTGTCTCATGGATGTGACTTTCGGGTAAGTGAAATTTCCATAATAACAAGTAGCTCCATATATATATATACTCTTAACTTGCATAACTCATAAGGATCAAAGCAAAGAAATTAATCAATGTGCATCAATAACCCTTTAACAAATGTTCATACAATTTGCCAAAATGCAATTTCACAGATGCTTTGGTGAACAGCTAATGAATGAAAGCAGATTTGCTAGCTGATGAATATTTTGCAAGCATCTGATAGTCCTGCATCTCCCTGACTTATATAGCAAAGTCTGAGATCTGTCTGTCTAAGGAAAAGTACAAATCCCACATAGCAGCAATGTTGGAATACAGGCTGGCAGAATACAGAGTACATATTACTCTGGGTGAAAACACAGACACAGCAATATAATGATATATTACTGCCATTGGTTCATATGAGTACAGTGTTTTTATCTCCAAAGCAAAAGTGACCTTCATTTGACACAAGCCCGCTTTCATTGGGTTCTCTGTAAAGTCACTCCATAAAAGTCATTTTAACAAGCAGCATTTAATGTCTGCACTGACAAGGAGGTAGTATGTGTAAGTATCACATTTTTGCTTCCGGAATCTACCCCGCAAGAATTGATTAGCTTACGGTTGCCAACCCGACTACATTCCAACATTCTATTTGCTGCTGTCACTGCCCTTTCTTGCTTCTCCTGTTGGTCCAGTAAGGTGTGACCAGTAAACCCAAATCCTTTTCCTGCCCTATTGACATTCGTTTCACTTCCCCAGTTGATACTTCAGAGGTCCATGTGCAGTATGTTGCACCAAAGAAAAACAATGACCCAATTATGTGCAGTGCATAAACTATCAGAAATTGTTCAGTTTGATTTGTTTGAGTCATTATGGAATTATAAATACAACATTGATGCAGCAACTGAGAATTCCAGTTTGGGATACAGACAGGATTATGCATGTATCACTAAAGAAAATATGTAGTTTTGAATATTATAACCTCATAATTCCTTGAACAAGGGTGTAATCAGCAGCATTATGTAACAACCCTTCCCTAAAAAATACCATTTACACAGAAAATGAAAATAACTGCTGTAACAACAGAATTTCAAATGTGATATTTCTTATACAAAATGAAATGTCAACGTGTTTGACAAATATGTTTATTATTTTATCATTGTGCAAATAGGAGACAGCAATTTCTATTGTTGATTAATACAATGAATTACTAATGCACCTTAAGAGAAAATCCTCAGGAGCAAACCAGGTTCATTCATTTCTGTACCACTCAATTCTTATCTTGAGGAAAAAAAAAAGTAATTCTGCTTTTGAAACTGCAGGAAACTGCTTGCAGCTTATTAAAGTTGAGACCGCACATGCTTCAGTCCTGAGCACAAAAGCAGCATTTGGAAATGCCTGTGTGGGAAACAATATCAGTACTGTGGTATTGATCAATTGGCATCTCCCAATCATGACCCCTAACACCTTGCATCCAGGGCAGCTGCCTCCTTTACCTCATCTCTTGTAACTCTTTAAATGTTTTCAACCAGACATTAATAGTTAACTTAAAATGCTAATGCAAAGCATTAGCTTCTCACCCTTATTAAAGACTGGACTATACTAGTCTTTTAGTGACCTTCTAAACATCATCTTCTTCTTCTGGCTTTTCCCGGATAGGGGTTGCCACAGCGGATCACCTGTCCACTCATGATTGGCAATGGAGTTTTACAGTGTTGAGTTGCCAGCCCGGCACCCAATCTTCCACAGAAGGCACACACATGCACACACTCACACCTAGGGCCAATTTAGAATGTCCAATCCGCCTTCAGCATGTCTTTAAGAGGAAACAGGAGCACCCAGAGGAAAACCCCACGACCACAGGGAGGACATGCAGACTCCGCACAGAAGGCACCCCAGCCGAGGATCGAACCAGAGAATCTCTTGCTGTGAGGCGGCAACGCTAACCGCTGCACCACCATGGCCGCCCAGTGACCTTCTAAACATCTGTGTTAAGTAAAACAATTTCTACACTTAACATCTGCATCAAATAGTCCCTAGCAAGCCATTACCTTGTTTGCCTTTGTCAGTAAAAGCTCTGTCCTCGGATATGTATTTGCATATGAGGGAACAAATGATGCTTCTATTGCAGTGCGTCCTATCTGCTGAAAATAGTTGTCATTCAACGTAAAATCTTGTTAGTAAGGCAGAAAAAGAGGAGGGACTGTATATAAAATGATCGGGGTCCCTCAGACATAACTGAAGCTACTGTTTGCGCTCCTTTCACATATGGTATTGATGAAAACAAGTTTCTTACATGCATATTCATCCACAATATTTATCCTGCCAAATAATTCCACTAAATTTATACAAGGCTTCTGTGGTGGTTTTAACATAGAAATGATCCTGTCTACATATTTCTTTTAAACTGAAGACAATAAATTACCAGTGTTGAATGATCCTATATTGTGGAGAATTTTGGTAAGGAACAGAAAACAGCTTTTAAGGGACGGGAAC
>NC_056738.1:502395682-502448182 GCF_019279795.1 Protopterus annectens
ATTCAGGAAATGACTGGCAATGTGTTTAAACTGTAGGTTTAATATTTATGTTTTAAACTATATTTTCAACCAGCTTGCTCTTACCTAATTATCACCTAAAGCAAATTGACTTTGAATTGGTCTCTTCAATACTAAAAGTCAGCTATTCATTATTGCTCTTATGGTTGTTAATTATTTATTACTGCTGTTCTTGTTTTGTCACCTACATAACTGCCCCTTTACCTTTTGTCAAGTCACTTAAAGATTTCATCATTTAGAAAGCTACTTCTGTTATTTAGCCATTTGAGGGGTTCACCTGTGAGACAGATCACTAACCATGCATTTTTTGTCTCTGTTTTCTGTCAGACTGTTATCCTTTTAATTCTATTTCATATCATTTGCATCGTGTACTTTCATCAGTTTACCTAAAATGTGTTATTACTCATTCACCCTAACAGATAGTAACATGTAAAAATAATCAATTTGCCAATATTTGATTAATTGTTGCTAGTGCCAGCAAGCTACTGATCTGTGACATTTGAATGTCTGCATGCATCTGTTTGTTAATCAAAAGGAATTTAAAAGTTATTATATAGGCAATATCTAGTTAGCTGTTTAACACCTCTGTTTGATTAAACTAACTGCCACTTTATTGTTTCCAACTAGGACTCTCTATTTATTCAGTTAAGCTCCTGCCAGTATCTTTTCCGGAGGTAGAACTTCCAACATTTGATTCCTTTCCTGACAGTAAAGTAATTAATTAATTAATTATTGTATCTGTCTGTTAGAAAGTAAGCCAATATTGTATCAGGTACTATATTCTACATGCCAGGGACAAGAGTTTACAAAAAATGAATAATTAATAATTAGGCAACTTTGGTTTCACTTTAACTATGCCTCTTGCTACCTTGGATTTCCTCCATACAGCAGAAACATACTAATGCTGAGGCAAATCACAAACCCGTAGCATTTTCTAAGAAATCTCATCATAGAATACTCTTCAAACGAATAATGTAAATGATCATTGCAGACAAAGAAACTTGATACAACGTCTTGATAAGCTGAAATGAACTAATGAAAATTTACTAGAAGACAAACTGAAATTTATAAGGGTTGTGCCCCCACAGGAGCTGCAAGCTGCTTTAAGAAAAGATACAGAAAAATAAGCATTTAGTTGAACACTGCATACTGTGTAACATGTTTAGAAACTAAAATCAGAATGAGGAACTAATTCCTCTAGATATATTATCATTGTCATGGTTAAAAGTTGTTGTTGTTTGTCTTTTCGGCTTTTCCCGGTTAGGGATCGCCACATCGGAACTCTGGTCCGCTAATGATTGGCAGTAGATTTTTATGGTGCCAAGTTGCCAGCCCGATGCCCAACCTTCAGTGAAGGCACGCCCATTCATGCATGTCTTTTGGAGGCCACTCGACCACGGGGAGGACATGCAGACTCCACACAGAAGGCACTCCAGCTGAGAATCGAACAGGAGAACCTCTTTTTGTGAGGCAACAGCGCTACCGCTAGAAAGTGATTAATTTCAACATGAAAATGGCAGCTTTCTACTCTGTGTTGATTCCTACCCTAAATATCCGTAAGTTACCTATTTCAGAGATATGATAGGTACAAATCAAACATACATAGACAATCAGGATCTGACAGCAACATGAACTTGGTGAATAAGTCTTTGGCTATCATGAAATCGCCAGATACATGATCAAATGTAAAATCAGTGAACCATGATGCTACTGGAGACAGCTGGGTTGAACAGAAACAGGACTGTGGCTACTGTGCTTGTTGTACACTAACTGAGAATCATCTCAGATATAAGGACTGTGCAGCTAATAGCACAGAGGAGTAAAGTCCTGACTATGACTCAGGCAACCTGAGTATGTTTCATGGCTCTTATGTCTGCTGTAGCTAGTAGGATGAGGGCAGCAGTGAAGATGACATGCCTGCTCACAGCTCCTCTGGAAGGGTTAATGTGATATACTAACAATTGGCTGGCCGTTACTGTAACCCTGGTAGAGTCCAAGCCTCAAACCTGTAGCCAGGCTAGACGTCCAGTCTTATCTTTGAGATGTCCCCATCCTACAGTCTGGGAGTGGACAGTCAGAAGACCATGCCTCAATAAAGGTGCAGGCTGAGAATGTGATGCTAGCATCAGGGGGTAAGTAGGGACATAACTAAGCAACCCATACCTAATCCTCCACAAACAACTATAGTCAGTGTTTGGCCCTTGCTTCCTTCTGAACCCACTTTACCAATTATGGGGATAAAATTGGTAACCCTGGATAGCCAGTGGGTTATCTCATGAATGCTGCTTAAACAGGCAGATTTGGGTGATGTGGTTTATGAGGGCATTCTAAGTTGCAAGGGGAAGCTAATCCTTAATGTGCTCAAAGAAATGGATTAATATAAATATAAGGATCATACATAGCTGCAATTAAATAGTGTTCTGGATAGGCTTTTAGGGAATTTCTGCATATCTGAAAATTGTGCATAGTTAAGGAGGAACAGCTTATTGCTAGTGAATGGAGGATATCTCATTCTTGCTAAGTGAATACAGGGTACCTTTAATAGTTAGAAAATATGGTATGTGAGAAATAACAGAGAGTGGCTCAGTACATGTGAGTAAGTAAATGCTTAACAAAAAGAAACCCTCTAAAATGTTTTATGCTTTTTTATGCCTCCATACTACAGCCTAACCCAGTAACAAATAAAGCCTTTTTCCTTCCATGGCTTATACATATTTCCATATGATGATTGCTGGTGCATCTCATAAGTACTTTTAGGAATTGTGTGACTTTGAAACCATCTAAACTGTAATACCACACAACATTAACTTACAGAAAGTAATACATTTTTTTTAGATGTTTTCTGAAACAGAAGCCTCTTGCATACTGTCCACAGATTAGCTTTTTACTAAGTCACAATGGTCAATGCCTGTCCAGTTGCTGTGGCGTCAGGCCATTTGAAGGGGTTTATTTCACCTAATAAATTACACTCTGTAGAAAATTATTTCTCTTGGAGAATAGGCTATCTGTTAAATAAAATAGTTGCAGAATCAAAATAATACTTTAAAAGTTTTATTAAGTGCTTTTGATCCATATACAAGTACTGTTTTTTTTGTCAACAGAAATTAAAAAAAAATATTGCTAGGCTATGATAACATCACATGTGTAAGGGATGACATAATACTGCACCGTAGCATGAGGTCAGTGAGCAAATGGTACTGGCAGGTTGTCATACAACAGTCATTTTTTTTTTGTCTTTTTCGGCTTTTTCCCGGTTAGGGGTCACCACAGCGGAACTCCAGTCCGCTAATGATTGGCAGTAGATTTTTATGGTGCCAAGTTGCCAGCCCAATGCCCAACCTTCAGCGAAGGCATGCCCATTCACGCATGTATTTTGGAGGCAACTCGACCATGGGGAGGACATGCAGACTCCACATAGAAGGCACTCCAGCCGAGAATTGAACAGGAGAACCTCTTGCTGTGAGGCAACAATGCTACCGCTGTACCACTGTGGCTAAGAAAACATAGTACAAGTCTACAAGTTTTTTCACTATCCAATTGTTTTGTAAGATGCAATATTATTCAGAACAGTGATACCCAAGGCACAGAACAAGGTCTTTTCCAATGAGGAGCATCGACACTAACAGGCATGAATGGTTGAGGATGTGCTGCAGTTGTTTCAGAAAACAAAACAAAACAAAAAAACAGGCCTTTCTCTAACAATGACCTATACTTGTACAACTGCAGATTGAACACAGCAGATATTACATGTAATGTAAGACAATAATAAA
This sequence comes from Protopterus annectens, assembly GCF_019279795.1. Lineage (NCBI taxonomy): Eukaryota > Metazoa > Chordata > Ceratodontiformes > Protopteridae > Protopterus > Protopterus annectens. The sequence goes on from NC_056738.1 coordinate 502,399,471, forward strand.
ACCAGCTCAGTGACAACCTCTGGCAGTTAGAAGTATTTACCATAAAGTGTCTCTTCAGACCGAAAACCAAAGTCATAAATCCATATAAAGGAGAAACAATAGATGAATCCTTGGATAAAACAAATTTCCTTTATTCGACAAGTATAACAGGTAAGCGCTTTCACCGAAATGGCTTCTTCAGACCTCTATGATGTTACACTGCTATATACTGGCTCTATTTATACATGAAGCAATAAACCTGCTCAGCCATAATTACTTAATTATTAATTAACAAGATAAAGAGATATACAAACTATACATTTTAAAACCTCAGAATGCATGGTCTAAAAACTATAAGAGCAATAACTATAAATGAGCAAAAGGATAAGAATATAAAATACATAACTTTTAAGTACATTCATAAAAACATAAATATATATTTACTTATAAGTCAGCCTCCTATTTTTGAGTGCTGGCTTAATAGGTATCTTTTCATTAAGGCCAGGAAATATATGTGCTTGCAGTCTAATTATCCATTTCATTTCATTCCTTTCAGTGAAATTCCTGACATCACCACCTCGTACATTAGGTCTATTTATATATATATTACCATAAACTTGAATGTATGTGAGACATCTGTAGCTAAAGTATGTTTAGATAGTGCATTTATACCAGATTTGATCCGTATCTGGTACATATGCTCTCTAACCCTGTCTGAGTCTCCTGTCAGTTTTTCCAATGTAGAACACAGAACAAGAAGAGCACATGGCAAAGTAAACAACATGTTCTGTGTTACAATCAGCTGTGACATCAAATTTATGTACTTGCAAAGTTATGGGATGTACGAAATGTGTCGAATCAGAAATAAAAGAACAAAAATTACAACTATGACACGGCCTGGTTCCATGACACAAATCAGCTTGAACAGGGTAAAAACTACTAATGGAATGACATAAAATTCTGAATAAATTCTCCTTGTTCTTAAATAAGAACTGTGGTTGATCATCAACAATATTTCTAATCAGGGGATCTATGGTTAATAAATTCCAGTGTTTGGTTATTATGTCCTTGATACGATAGAAATCATGAGTAAAGAACAAAGATATTTTCTGTTTAGTAGTATTACTACTTTCAGTCTCTCTGTAATGTGTTTGAACGTGCACAATTCAAATTCCGTAGACTTAATCAGCTGCACAACTGCAAGCTATTTAACTGATTTGGGACTTTCTTATTATTCTTTCTACTATGCCTCAGATCCTTCTTTCGGCTCTTTTACCACTTTGGTCATCCAGTTCAATCTATCTACCAAAGATTTTAGCCACGTCCCCCTCAGGTGTCTTCAGTTCCTCATTTCCTTTTGCTGCAATGTGTGTAGTGCACCCACAGGTGTAGCTGAAAAGATATGGGTTCCTTCCTACCTGACTCTGGAGACACCCCTATTAGGCCCCACACACATAGGTGGCAAGAGGGACAGATTTTATTCTAGGTGATACATCTAGTTTAAAAAGGCAATAGCACAGCCATAAACACATTATTTCAACAGTGCACTAGTTAGCAATAAGGCAAGGTGAGAATATGCATGCAATGAAAACATACATTCACCCTCTTCCCCAGAACTCAACAGAAAGAGGTCTTCAAACTTGCACAAAGAAGGCAATATCAATGAGCAGTAAAGCTTTATAATGCAGCAGTACAATCACGGGAAAAATGCAATGTCATTAAGCAATAAAAGAGTCATAATATAACAATACAGATATGAGAAAATGCAATGCCATTGAGAAGCAAAATTCTTGAAGGCAGCAGTACTAACACGAGCAAAATGCAATGTCATTGAACAATGAAGATTTATAATGCAACAATACAAATATGAGAGAAAGCAATGTCATTGAGCAGTAAAGATTCTTTAAGGCAGCAGTACTAACATGGCAAAATGCATTATCATTCAACAATAAAGATTTATAGTGCCACAGTACAAATATGAGAGAATGCAATGTCATTGAGCAGTAAAGATTCTTTAAGGCAGCACTACTAACATGGCAAAATGCATTATCATTCAACAATAAAGATTTATAGTGCCACAATACAAATATGAGAGAATGCAATGTCATTCAGCAGTACTAACACACTCTACCCCCTTTTGATCAATTCTAAACAGACCAACTATGAAACACTCTATTATATCTTGTTCACTGGCCAGTGACTACTTACAGTCTTGCTGCCGGCATGATGGGGCCTAAGTTGGAGCTAATATGGATTCCAGTTATTTGTAATCCAAAAAGCATTAGAGTGGTGGGGGGACCATAGTCTTATAAAAATATAAAATGATGGACAGAGCCTCTCACCACTCCATCGGGAATATCCTAGTGACCAGGCGCCATGGTTCCTCTGATGAGAAAAGTAGAAAATCACCTACCAGAACTCTGGTAATCATCTATGGCTTCTCGGTACTAGGCCCAAGGGAACTTCTTTTCTTGCTGAATCATAGCAGGCATGGAACTATTGGTTTCAGACTTCTCTCCTGATTCCACAACATACCATATCCAGGATTTCAGCAAGAGACAGACACAATCTGCTACTTCACTTTCCTGTCCCAAAACACTAGAAAAGAAAATCCAGTCATGCTGCAAGGCCCTTTTTCCCTTCAGCTACATGTGTCAGTCTTCCCTCCTTCAGCTAGTGTTCCAGAATCCTCTTTTACTTTCAAAATTTTCTTTTATATTCCTGAAAAGGAGCTCCACCTTGTGATGTAATGGAAAACTACAGTCTATTACTTCTACATGAAATACAGTGGGAGCTACATGTGCTTTGCTCTTTTTGCTACAGTTATCATGTCTTTTTTCCTCTGTTTTATATTCACTTAATCTATCCTGACTGTCTAGGAGCTGAGTTGGAAGTACAAAGCAATTTTATTTAGTAACTTACTTTAAGAAAGTCACTATGATCTCACTACAGGTCAACAGGTCAACACATATTAAAACAGCAATAGTACTAAGGTGATGGCACATATTAGAATACCAGTATCATTGTCTTAATATATGAATAATACACATCAGTGATCCCTACTGTTTGTTTATGTATTTGTTATATTTCATTACTGTAATATGGTTAGATACACAGCTCATAACTAACGCTTGACTGATTGCTTGTTATATGATGTTATTCAGAACCAGTTATGGCATAATAGCAACACAACACTGTTAGGTGGGAATAGCACACCATTATATATGTATAAGTAACCACTTGAAATGTCAGGATCGTCTTCAGCAAGTCCCATAAGACAGAGACTCAATGGCTGAAAAAACAAACTACTATATACTAAGTCTGAGCTGGCCATTTCTTGGAATATTCTCTTTTCTCAGTTATTTTATGTAACAGTACTTTATGTATTTCCTTTCCTAAACCATAACATTTTGCCTTTGCCAGTGTATTCGTCAGTTTACTTAACCTCCCATACAACACTTTCTATCTTTTGGTTTTCCAGAGTACGTACACTGCATGACATATAGAGATCCACCACAGGCCTCAGTCATTTTTTTCTGTTTTTATATTTCCCAGTTATTTCTTCCCTTTCCAGTAACTGGTACATCTTGAGTAATACATTCATTGTATAGATCAAGTTTAGTAGTTGCTGAACATTTGACTGAATGATGCTGAAAGCCATTTTAAGATGTGGCATTGCTAGTGTTAAGTAGTTGTCTGAAATCCATCCTGAACCTTTTTAGTTTGAAAAAAATTTAATTTTCAAGCATAAAAAAGTGTTTTTTCCCCTCATTCTCCTACAATAGAAGCACTTTTACTTCTTAGACATTTATACATGTAAAAAGGCAGCTATGAAAACACTGTGCCTTTAGAATTTTGAAGTTGCATATTCTGCTATGGTGTTCTTAATGTGGGATTCATTCTCTAGTATGAAACTTTTTATGACACAACAGATTTAACAGAGAGCTAAATTCAGAAAGTAATGATCTACCATAAAGGTACAAGAATTTATCGAAAAAAATCAACCACATTATCTATGTTTGCAGGATACTTAAAAAAAAAGAAAGGTTAACCTGTCTACACAACTTCTGTAATGAAGGGATTCAAACTTCTAACCTTGAGGATCCTAAATAGACCACAATCTGAATGGAAAAAGCCCAGCTGTAAAAGATAAATGAGTGATTACGTAGAACATCAGGTATAACTGATGTTTGAAGGATTATTGAGTCACTGCTACTAAGGAAATAATAATAAATGCATTTAAGACTATATAGAAAATAGGGAAATTAAAATATAAGTAAGATAGGGTGAAGACAAAGGACATGTGATTTAGAAGATACAAGTATAAAAGGGGCTTTATGAGGTGGGTGGTCAAGGGAAAAGTGGATAAGCATTGCCATCCGAGGGTTGTCTTGAGAAACTGTCACTGTGGTACAAGGACAGTACAATGATGGTCAGGGATGTAAGAGGCAAGAAGATATGGAGCTAAAGACTTAAAGGCTGAGTATGTAGGGGTAAGATAGTAATTTCAAAATAACTGGAGAATATGGTGATTATCCATGTGTATATAAAGTACCAGTAAGATACAAGACAGAAGAACTGACAAGTACAAAGCATGACACAGTAAATATGACTGCAGAGGACAGCAAACAGTGATAAGCAACATATTTAGAGGTAGCTGAGAAAAAGGGGAAGGTTGAAAGATGGAAGAGAGGCAATTCAAAGAAAAACAAGGGCACAGTAGAAAGGATAGAGCTGACAACAGAAGAAGAGCTAGACTGTTAGCCCAGCAGAACAAAGACTTGTTAGAAAACCAAATGGGGAAAACAAGTAAAGGAAGACCTGCAGGGATGAAAAGTGCAGTAAAGCCTTGGCTGAACACCAGGCCTGGGTAAGTTACAGTGAAGCAGTGGCAAAAGGGTATGAATTAATCACATATTAACTATAACAAGAAGAATCATCAAAAACAAGACAATTAACACATGAAAAAGCTGACTTATTAGCAGAAGTAGAGCAGTGGCAGAGCATAACTTGTTACAAAAGACATAGATTAAGAGGGGTGTTCTAACTCCTAAAACCATAAATGTGATGCTTGGAGTTGTAAGACAGTTATTTTGGCATCGAAGGATGACATAAGATTAAGGATGCTGTATCTCAGAATAGTCATCATATTTCAAAGTACCATAACTTTAGAATTAGCATATATAGTTATTAGTTACTAGTTATGTGGGGCATGGTTACTTTGAGGATATCAGATATTGTTATCTGTGCTAGCATGTCTGGCTACAGTTTTGTAAATATTTCTAAATAATTGTAAACTACCCAGTGTTACATATGCCAGCATGACTAATTATAATTTTGTAAATGCGTTTATGTTTTTTTAATTGTTTCTTTGATTTGTGTAAGATGTTTGGATCAAACAGTGTTCTTTTGGGTGACCAAATGTACATGTCTTTTAAAAAGAATTCTGATTGCAGGTTGTGCCATTCAACTGATCTAGAGTGATGTCATTGTGTGCCAGAGATATAAAGAATGGAATATCCACAGCAGCTGTTTTTGTTTACTTTTTAAAAGTCTGAAATGAGAGAGTAGAATTTTTATAACAGCTTCCTGTGTCTTTTAAAAGATTCTGCTATAAAAAAGCACATTCTGAGTCAGTTGAGTTCAGTTTAGTGCAGTTGCAGCAGTTGTGTTGAGTTCAGTAGTCAGTGGTTGTTTTCCAGATCAGTATTTATCACTCAGAATTTTTCAGAGCTGTTCAGCAGAAATATTAGGATTTGCTATTCCAGTCACTGAGGACTGTATATAATCTTATTTTGCTTGCAGAAGTAAGAGTATCATGTTGCCATGCTGAGTTAATTAGGTTAGACAGGGACAGTTAATCTTTAGAGAGTTAGGGATCTACAGTTAGATAGTTAAAGTTTTTTTTTCAGTCAGTGTGAAACCTCTCCTAAAGTGTATTTTTGTAATTCCTGTGTGTGAAACTCTGTGGTTTACTGACATCAGTTATTCAGTGTATATATATATTTTAAATCATTTTTATTTATTAAATATTTACTACCTTTTATTGTGGCTGATTATTTAGAAAAGTACCTTTAGTAACCTCAGAGTGTTTATGCTTATTGTGATAAGACCAGGGCAACTCTGAAAAGCCTTACTGCTTGGATTGCATGTTACCTTTTATATCAATATTGGTTTTACTCAATATAATTGAACACCCCTTTTGATAGGTACTGTGGTATTTTGACTGGTGGCAGCATTACTGTGTAATTTGGGAAAGAGGACATAGCAGGTAAATCTGTGCCAGTCTTTCCCAAGAGTGTTTGTATGTGTGATTATTAAATATTTAAGACTGAGTGTGTCAGATACCTAGAACTGAAACACAGTGCTCTGCAGTGGGTAGCGTGAAGACTCATTTGGGGATCTGAATTGAAGCAAGTAGTTCAGTCCCAGGTTTCAAACCTGTTCCCAGTACATCCTTAGGAGAAATTGTGTGTTCTGTCCCTGCTTTCAGTGACACTCCCTTACCGGAGACAGTGGTGAAGATTGCGGCTCCTTAGTTACTGCCCCGGGTTAAGTAGGGGGTCATCACAGTTACCCTCTAGCAAACACAGTCTAGTGGTGTAGGAGTTAAATAGTGAGTCAGGAAAAGGGCAAGTATGGTAAGAAAAGAAAAAGTAAAACAGGAAAGGAGCAATAATAAAAGTTATTTAGGTTAGCAGAGAACAGACGCTCTGAACAGCAGGGGTAAAAAGTACAGATGTTGTAACAAGCTGAGAGGGGAAATTAGCCACTGAACTAAATACTATGTAGGTCCATTAGGCAGTGGGTATACTTAATGCAGGACAGGGGTTTTAGAATGAAGTTACTGTTATGAAGATATAGTCAGTGAGGTTGCAGAAATACATGTACGCACTAAAAATAGAACCACTGCCTACAGAAGTGTTCACAACCCTAACCAAAGCCAACATCCTGTTCCCATTTACTTAAGAAACTGCTTTGTGAGAGGTCACCCTATATGATACAACACAGTCATATAATCTGTGAAGAAGCCATTAACAATATCCACTTGGAATGTATAAGTAGAAAGGAATCACTCTTTGGCCTATCAGTAGATGATGTATATGCCTAGGAACCTCTGAGACAAAAATAACACAACATACATTGAATATTGTAAAGCCCAATTTTCAAGCTGTTCCTGAGAATCCTGTTTTATATTCATAGCAAGAGCAGTTAAGCTTCCTGGCACACCAATATAGGTCTTATTGTCAAATTCTTCTTTTATGTAAGGAACAGTTAAACATGTCATGTCATGTTAAACATGTCATGCAAGGCTGTTTTGGATATTATGACCACCTAACTAACAGTTCATATGAGAAACAAAAGTTTTAGCTACAACATCAGCATAAGTGTCCAGTGAAGCAAACTACCCCTGCTATTAATGTTACCTAAAGTGGTTTCCAGTAAGAGTTTAAGATTTAAACAATTTACACAGTAAGTGCTCAGATAACATTGAAAGCTGGTGTTATTTTGAACCACAGATTTTTGATGAACATAGTGCATACAGTATGACATGACATGCAGTTTTCTTTTTATTCTGTTTTCTGGGATGGGGTTCATTACAATGTATGTGATCTAATAATAGTCAAAAACAGGGTTCCTTTTGCCTGACTTCTTTCTTACAGTTTCTACACTGGCATTTTTAAGTGTCACACACTCTGCGCTTGTGCTAGGGCAGTGAAGTGTTTAGTCAACACATAATGGAATAATAGGTAATGTACCCTCCAAAGAAATTTAATTTGCACTAAGGTCACTCTGAGGTACTTTTGTAAACTACGAGGGCGACAGAATCACTCTGCTTTACACTTCTTGATACACTCATACACAAAGCTTTACAAGCTGTGAGTATTGCTAATAATCAAGCCTACAGCATTCTCTCACTGGGGGATTTTGTTTTTTTTGTTAAGCAGGACCTGATCTGGCAACCCTGCCTGAGGGTAGTGCATTAAAAAAAATATTTTTCTTACATGAGTGATTGGTCTGCTTTAGAAACATAAAGGGCAGACGTAGGCCATCAGTCATTTATTCCATCAGTTAGCTGATGGAATACCTCCTCACCACTGCTGTTTCGATAAAGGACCTCTGCCATTTCACCTGGGATACAAAAATTAACATAATGTAAAAGTATCAGAAATTAAAATAAAAAGCATTCTGAGTTATATATGACTGTTATGAGCTACCCCATCTGCACACACGTGCACAGATACATGCACACACACATGTACATACTGAAATATATGAATGCATTTCACCTGTAGTTCAGAATATATTGTTGTGCCAAAAGGAACAGAAGGAAAAGAAATCACATGCTGAATAATCTGTCATTGCTACAGTGCTGGCTAAAGCTCTTCCCCCGGGCCACATCATTTAATAAAGAAATTAATCTTTGCCATTAATAATTCATTCACTTGGTTTTTGTTTAATAAACATTCTGTCAGTGATGCATCGGTGAGGGGACCTGTAATTTGATTGTGGCTAGGGACAGGAGACTTGCAAGCAGAAATACAGAGAGATAAACACAAACATCTCTACCTACTGCAAATGGGGAAGGGTGCTCAGGGAAATTAGACTGACAAAACACCAAAGAACCAGGAAAATCCAATTATATGCAAATTAGCTAAACAGGTCCATGATGTATGAGAATAAAGAAATCAAAACAGGACTGAAAGTGCAAGTGAAAAATTAGATTATAACAATTTCACAGCCATTTCAGATTTTGCTGCTTTCTTATTATTCCTTAATACTTTTATGCTTAATTTCATCTAAGGATTCAATCAGCAGTAATGCACTCCTGCTGACTACTTAAATTTAAGATTCTTAGGCGTGATCAATAAATTATGCAAATACGTATTCAGGGGCATAAAGCAGTGTTGTTATACTGAAGGTGGGGGAATATTAGCTAACTCTGTGCAGGTTTACAGTAATGGTTACACATATGGCAAGACTGTTAATCCTATTAAAAGCTAATATTAGTTGCAGCCAAACAGCTGAAAGATTTCTGGTTCTCAATGCATCCAAGGAAAGTATTAGAATTACTTATGGAAGTGCAGTTGAGGATAAAAGCAAGCAATGTTATTGTATAGCCCATATTATCTCTAAATTGCACTAGATTACTTTCCAGGAAGTGCCTTTGTATGAACTATAGATACGATAATTGCACAAAGGACAATAAGTGAGGTGTTGTTTAAACTTGGCACCCATGCTATAAAAATAATTCAGAGATACAGCTTATGGAAGATTTCACGAATGGCACAACCTTCTTATTATGTCTGCTTCTTGCTTTGCCTCACTAAACCCTATATAGTCCTTGATGGTTAATTTGAGTACTAGTATGTTTATGCAGGTTGCTAGAATCATTCCATATACCTTAACCTGCATGTTTCTTATCAAAACCTGCCTGTGCAGTGCTATTTTACACTGTTTTTATATTGTTACAGCTGTAACATACATAAATAAAAAGGTGGGTGAAGAGCACCCTTCTGCATCCCCCAGTGCATATTTGTCAGTAATGCAGTCTCTTTCTCTTTTTTTAACTCTAATCAGGACATGCACCCTGAAACCTTCATGATTTCCTATGCTATTTCATGATCTAGTATTGTTGTGATGATATTCCATATATTCTCTCAAGTTATTCTGGGGATGTTTAATCTTTTCTACCATGTTTCCATGTTTCCACACTCATTTGTCTTACTTTTGGTGCAATGACTTCTAAATTCTTAAAGAAGTTCCTGAATTGTTCTCTTATTGCTGTTGGCTTAGTCATCTATTTTTGTGCCTACTAATCCCAAGCTGTTTCTATTTTCATACCTTTTTACCCTTTTTCCATAATTCTTTCTTTTCTGGAACTCCTTTGTGTATCTCATTCATTGGCACAACATTTAATGATGTACTTTTATACCGGACTTTGGTGGAATGGAGCCCTAGCTGAAGGACTCTGTGACTTAAGCCTCCCCCCCCCCCCACCGTGGTATCCCTCATGACAGCTTCTGATATCCTAACACTTTAATGTCGTGACCATTGTGACTCACCATTGTACTTATTTGGGGACCCTGCTGGCTACAGCACCCTATTTTCAGAAGCCCATATTCCACAAAGCTGAAAGTAATTAGTGACAAAGGCCGTAAGTCAGGGATAGTTTTTAAATACTAGCAATGTTTATGTAGAATATTGATAAAATAATAGTATGAATATTAATAAAACAAGATGATTTTCAGAATAAGACATACTCTTTCTAATGTGATGTCTGGTATCATTTGCTTACTGTTCCCATCAGTATTCTGCCTCAAAATCAGACATTTTAAGAGGGATAGAGCTAAAATGTGAGCCAAAATCAGGCAGAGGCAATTATGAAAAATCAGGGACAGTTGTGACTGGCAATAGAGAGACTAAGAAAGGTTTTCTTATTAAAAGCAAATCAGTGCACAGAAGATAAAAATCTTATTTAGAGTTGTACACAATATGTTACAGTGAAACAGAACAAAAATAAAAAGTGCAAAATATCTGTTCTGATATGGTCCACATGTGCATTACTTATCCACTAAGCCTTATTTTGGTTATGTATTTGTCTTCTGACTTTATATTCATTTTCCTTTAATATTAATACAGCCAAACAAATATATTTGCAAGCAATATTTCTAAGCTTACTGACTTCTCTTTTATAAAGTAAATAAACATCTAGCACTACTATAATTTTCAGGTTTCCTGCCCCTTAAGTTAGTATTGCCTTTCTCACTTCTCTTATCTTGTAGATAACATTTTCATATAAAACCTTTTTTTGTTAACTAAATCCTGAACCCCTAGACAAAACCTCCTCTGCTAACTAAACTATCCCATGTACAATTCATCAATCAAGTCAACCTTATTATACTAATTAATTCTCAGAAATGCGCTATACATCCAAGTGCCTGCATGTAAATGGCTGTATTAGTCTGCATTTAAATCTCCACTAATACTAATCACTCACTGTTCAGACTTTATGATTCTGACTGCAGGATTAGCAGAAGCAGCCTCATAGATCCATTAAGAAAGCATTAACCAAATAAAGCAATGCTACGAACCTGAACCACACACACACACACACACACACACACACACACACACACACACACACACACACACACGCATGCACACACACACACACACACACACACACACACACACACACACACACACACACACACACACACACACACACACACACACACACACACGTGTGTGCACACACATGCACAGACATACACTCATAGTGCTTTCAAATTTTAAATCAAGTAGACAGTCAGAAGTATTGTGACCATCATAATATGTGATGTAGAGAAAGCACTTCAATAAAACAGATTCTCAAAGGTTGCCACACATTCAGGGTTAGCTTACAAGAGTATTTTCACCCTAAAATGTATTTGATGGCACAGAGACTGCAATAAAACCAACTGTACATCCCTGCCAGGCATAAAAGTTACATTTTAAATGCAAATGAAAGTAGTAACACAAGATATCAGAGTAAACCCATAACGTGTTGCAAGTATATGTACTTAACTGTAGTATGTTTTGCAAATAAGAGAATGTTGCCACTTCTAAAATAGAAGACTCTCTTAACTGAACAGAATTTGTAAAACAAATTAACTATCATCTTTTTCATCTCTTATAAGGTTAGCATTCCTCTCTGTCTAGTTTTGCATGTTTGTCACTGAAATACTGCCTTTTGCATAGTTCTGCTATGTACCAGCACTGCACATCCATACTTTATTTCAAATACCATAGATAATAGTCTATTGTTATCATAGTTGTAATGATTACTTAACTTATTTGTGGCACAGTGAGTAACATTCTTACCTCACAGCAAGAGATTCTGTGGTTTGGTTCTCAGCCGAGGTGCTTTCTGTACAAAGGCTGCATATCCTTTCATTGTTTGAATGGGTTTTCTCCAATTAATCTGATTTCTTCCCACATCGCCAATACAGGCAGTAAGTGGAATGGAGAAACTAAATTTTCCATAGGTGTTCCTGCAGTATGTATGTGTTGTGTAGAAAAAAGGCCTAGTAGACTCTCTGGATGGCATTGGCTTCTCATTCGGTCACTGTAGGAGTCAGATATCCCTTGACTAAGGTATATGGATAACTTAGCTTAGGTTATACAATGTCTGTACTTCAGAACTTTGTGCCTTTGCTAAAAAGGGGCTATGCCCAGTAACCAGTCTGATTTTCCTAGTAAGCAAAAGCTAATAAAATAAAGAAATGAACTAGATGGTAATCTATCTTTATAAAATCTCAGTAGCAAACCACAGCATGCTCTCCTGTTCTGAAGTTACTTTTCAAACAGCATTGTTCCATTCAAAGATAAATCTGCTGTGGTTATCCTGAGGAACTGAGTGTGTCTCACTTTCTGTTTTCTTCTGCCATCTACCATAGTTTGACATAAAGGTTGATCTAACACCTTAAAAATGTATACACTTACTAAAATCAAATACTACCTACCTTTAATATATAGAAACTTACTTTTACCGTACAATACCTTCAAAATTTGTGTGTCAGAAACTTGGTTGACTAGCACCGTCTTTGTTTAAACTTACAGTTATTGCACATTAAATGTCAGAATTTTGCAAGATAAGTCTTCCCATCTTGTCTTTATTGTAATTTTAAAATTAAAGATATTTCTACTGTCTATTATCAGTCAAGGTCCTTTGCTTGCATGTCAGTATTATTTGTGAGAATCTGTTTTTGAACTCTGCAGAAATGTATAAGTGTTGTACACTTTATTATCAATGTTTGACTTGTTAATCTGACCTGACTATGTAGATGGCAGTTGAAGACAGAAAGTGCACACAGTCAGTTGGTCAAGATAGTAGGTGGTTGGTAATAGACAACAGGAACAGAAACAGGAAAAATAAAGAGAATTAAAAAGAACAAGGATGAAAGAGCTGGTAATATATATGGGGAAGTGCAGTGATAAAAAGGAGAGGAGGTAATTAAGGAAATATGTGAAAAATGAAGGGGAAGAGGAAATAAGTGACATAAAATAAAGAGAAGTTAGGAGGTCAATAGAGGAAAGAAATGAAGGCTAAAACCTAGGCTGAACTAGTCCCCCCAGCATACTTTTTACTAATTCCTTTTCTCTAAACATATTCAATCTATTTCTTAGATAAACGACAAATGTAATTTTGCCTGGGTTATGTTATCTAGTTATTTCTGTTCCGAAATGTACACTCATCGTGTATAATTTTATCTCTATGAAATGTATCTTGTGAATTCTTTATCTATTGACAATGCTCTTTTTTTCCAACTTATCACTTTCCAAATATTTACACTCTGTATGTGTAAGTGCACACTGTATGAACTGAAGTTGTGAATTTTTCACATAGTCAATATGTTATTTTCCACAGATTCTGTAATAACTTTGTTATTTAACTGTAACCACATTATATCAATGTGTAGCTTTTAGTAACCGAGTGCATTTCTGCAAAATCCAGAATGGAGCTGTGACAGCCCCAAATAAAGGCTGCGTATCATATAGTAAGCATGCTAATGGCCAAGTATAAGGCCATTGGTATTGCAAATAAACAAATAAAAAAATACAACAATCAACTTTTATTTTTTTTAGCCGATCTCGGCTGTTTAAGCATAGGGCAGTGGCGCGCAAATGGGATTGGGGGGAAAATAATAAAATAAACCTAAAATAAGCAGTCTAACTAAAATCACTGTTCTGCCATGCAAGTCAATGGCAGGCAGAAGACAATCTGGCCAGTGAGTAGTGGTTACTAAGGGGAGAGGCTCAGTGTGAGACATGTAATTATGCATTAGCAGGCAATCCTATGCAAATGAGGGGAAGGATAGTGAATCCCAGTTTTCTCCAGCATGTGAGTCAGGTCCCAACAGTGTAAGAGTAGAAATAGTTTGGGGCAAGTCTAGCAGTTAGGTGACATCATGCGGGGTGTCAGGCATACTGTAAGTGGATTGGAGCCCTGTGGCTTGGATATGCTCCTAGCTTACCACAGCTAAGCTAGGGGGTGTGTCTAAACCTGCCTAGCACTCTTTACAAAGCCTAAGTGGGTGTGCGTACCACGCACTGGGCTTTACAGGAAGAAAAAAAAAAGTTAAACCAGGAAATGGCAGCACTGTGCACATTTGAGCACTCTGTTTGCACAGCGTGCACACTGGCTTAAACAGGAAGGCAATGGGAAGGGAAAACAACAGTAGGAAGATAATCAAGGAGAACTAGCTTAGCTGGCAGGTGAAATGTATCAGAATCAGCCAATTACACAGGCAGCAGACCAGCCCAGCCCAGAACACTACTATAAACTATTTAAACACCTTCCCTTCTGTTTTTTTCCACACTCTACACCACCAATGTAAACAAGCATGGAACTTTTAACACTCACAACAGCAAAATGATAGGGGCTGCAATAGCTATCATACAACAACTTGTGGAAGAGGCTGAGGGTGGTGAGGATGTGAATGCTGTCAACCAACCTACAGTGAGGAGACGGAGAAGAGGGTACAGACCCAGGGTAACCTACCAGGGGCTACATGAGCTGGAGATAGTGGAGCGCTATAGGGTGGACAGGGACCTCCTACAGCAAATTGTTGAGCTGTGCAGGCCACATCTGACACACAGAACTAACAGAGAGGAACCCATCCCATTGAATACCAAGGTATGTGTAGGCCTACGAATACTAGCTACAGGTACCTTCCAAAGGCCAACTGGGGACATGATGGGGATTTCACAGGCATCAGCATCCAGGGTACTCCACCAGTTCCTAGATGCCATGACAGCACATGTCGGTGAGCATGTATATTTCCCCAACACCCGTGAGGTGTTGGCCAGCAATATGTAACTGTTCCACTAAACAGCAGAATACCCTGAGGTAGTGGGTGCTATAGACTGCATGCACATATGCATCAAAGCACCACCCGGTGAGTGGGGTAGGGTCTACATCAACTGCAAGGGCTTCCCCTCCATCAACTGCCAGGTCATATGTGATGCCCAAGGCATAATAATGAATGTATGTGCTGGCTGCCCTGGAAGCTATCACGATTCCCACTTATGGCATCTGATGCAGTTGTAACAGAGATTTGCCAATGGGGATATCCCTGATGGTCACCTAGTGGGGGATGTTCGATACGCACTGGAGCCGTGGCTGATGACACCCATCAGAAATGCACACACACCCGAACAAGAACTCCATAATGAGGCACATGGACAGGCCAGAATTATAGTAGAGCATGTGTTTGGGATGCTCAAGTCACGGTTCCGGTGCCTGGAGACATCCGGTGGAGCCTTGCAGTACTTACCAGCTACATGTACCCAAATTTTCCTTGTATGTGCCATGCTACACAATATGATCCTGTGGAAACAGCTGCAGCAGGAACAACACGGGGCAGGGCCACACAGCCCCCACCATTGCCAAGGCCTGCACAGGCACAGAGTGACTTGGAGGAGGAACAACCTGAGCCTGCCCCAGTAGGCAGAAGGAGGTGTGCTCAGTATGCCCTGGCCTTGGCAAAGAGGCAACGCATAGCACATACACTGACACAGGAGGGACCCAGGGAATAACACCTCTTTCTGACTCTCACATACAATTAAAGGGATGCCAAACATTACACTACCTGTGCTTAACCATATGTAAGTGTGTACTATGTGCATCTGACATAGACAGCCCTGCAGCACCACCCTCAGTATTGGGACACCCACAAGGTAAGTGACTCACACATGTTGGTCAGCGGGGGTTCATATACCCAACAACAGTCACAGCTAGCAGGACAGGTGTAAACAAACACAAACAAAGGCTGTGCTCTGGCCTCTGAATGAGGCCTATGGGTAAACCCCCCAGGCCTACACAGACAGACTACAGCAGGTCAGGCAGTGGGATGTCAGTTCTGAAGGGTAGGAAGTCAGAAACTAATATGTAGGTAATTAAAAGCTAAGATATGTAGTACACTGGTATGCCTCTAGTCAGCATGATAGGTAAGACTACAGACTGAAATGGAGTACCCGACATACCAGTACAGTCCTAGCAAATGTGTACAAGTGTCAGGTGTGCCCTCCCATCCTACATGGAAATATAGTAACAGTCAGGTGTGCCCCCCCACAATCCTGTGTAGAAATGTAGAAATAGTCAGGTGTGTCCCCCCCCACATAGAAATGTAGTAACAGTCAGGTGTGCCCCCCAATCCTGTGTAGAAATGTAGACATAGTCAGGTGTACCCCCCCGTCCTACATAGAAATATAGTAACAGTCAGGTGTGCCCCCCCCCACAATCCTGTGTAGAAAAGTAGAAATAGTCAGGTGTGCCCCCCACATAGAAATGTAGTAACAGCCAGGTGTGCCCCCCAATCCTGTGCAGAAATGTAGACATAGTCAGATGTGCCTCCCCATCCTACATAGAAATATAGTAACAGTCAGGTGCGCCCGCCACAATCCTGTGTAGAAATGTAGAAATAGTCAGGTGTGCCCCCCCAATCCTATGCAGAAATGTAGTAACAGTCCATGCCAAATGATCGACAGATACCCTGCAGAGACATCATGCTGCATGTAGGTGTACAACACAAAAGTCAGCACTGCAGTAGAAACTACCTGGACTTGATTCGCACATTCATTACAGATGGCCATACTGGGCATGCCCACACACTTGGAGAAATGAAGGCTATGTCAGTCAACAACATACTGAAAGGTCATACTGGGTATACTCACACACTTAAACACATGAAGGCCATGTCTGCAAACACCAGTGGACCAGACATATCTGCCAGCTGCAGATGTTAGTGCAAACACTCCTCAGTATGCACCACTCATGCTTTGCACACACAGTGGATAGGAATACAGGCATATATGTAAGGACAACACACTATAATAAGCCACATGTAGACATACACGGATATGTGGAAGAGGGTGACTGTGACAAGGAGTCATCCAGGCTTTTCCCACCCAGTACACAGCCAAAGGGCCACAACCACACGATGGTCATATATCACTCACTTCAGATACTTGCCACCGGTATCTGTCAACATTACAGAGTATGTGGTGTACGTGCCAGATGTGCAATATGACTGTTCAAGGAAGTAGTCATCTAGCAGCTGTATACACATACCTGTGAAATATGACCCAGGTTGTGCCCGTATGTGGCGTGCCAACCCCTAGATGAATGGGTTATGGCCCATGCACACACACTGCCCTCCCCATAGCCTCATTATGACAAGCATGCTGAGGTCATCCACTGTGAAATACACCTTTGGGAGAGTTTTAGCTCAATAATCTCCATGGTGTGTCCCAGAACTGCATACTGCTGTAGTGTGATAAACTAGTTAGGTAGGAGTTCTAACCCCAGACTTGGCAATTGTGTGTGTCTGTCCATCTCTGTCTGTGTAGAGATCAATGATTTTTAGGGTGGTCACACTCCCTACAATTGACATGCTCTACTTTGGTAAGGCTGCTGATGTCATCCACCTAGAAATACATCCCTGGGAAGCTTGCATCCCAGTAATCTCTGTAGTGCCTGCCGTAACTGCGTACTGCTATAGTGTGATAAACTAGTTAGGTAGGTGTTCTAACCCCACCCTTGGCAGCTGTGTGTGTCTATCTCTGTCTGTGTAGAGATCAATGCTTTTTAGAGTGGTCACACTCCCTACAATTGACATGCTCTATTTTGGTAAGGCTGCTGATGTCATCCACCTAGAAATACATCCCTGGGAAAGTTGTGTCCCAGTAATCTCAGTAGCGTGTGCCATAAACTAGTTAAGTAAGAGCTCTAAACCCAACCTTTGCAACTATGTGTGTCTGTCTGTGTAGAAAGCAATGCTTTTTAGGGTAGTCACACCCCCTACAATTGAAATGCTCTACTTTGGTAAGGCTGCTGCTGTCATCCACCTAGAAATACTCCTCTGGGGAGGTTGTAGACCATTAATCTCCATAGCATGTCCTATAATTGTGTACGGCTGTAGTATGATAAATCAGTTAGGCAGATGTTCCTATCCCAGACTTGGCAAGTGTCTGTGTAGAGAGCAATGCTTTTTAGGGTAGTCACACTCCATACGATTTGTATGCTCTACTTTGGCAAGGCTGCTGATGTCAACCACCTGGAAATACACCTCTGGGAAGAATGTAGGCCAGTGATCTCGGTAGCATGTGCCATAGCAGCTCCATGCTGTAGTGTATTATCAACCTCTGGTAGGGGCTCTGTACCCACACACGTCAGTTGTGGATGTTTTGTGTGTGTCTCAATGTCTGTGTAGGGAGCAATGCATTTTATGCTAGTCACACGCAGTACATGTCAAATGCCCTACTTTGGCAATCCTGCTGATGTCATTCATTGTGAAATACACTTTGGGGAAGGAGTTCCCCAGTAATCTCTGTGATGTGCCCTATAACAGCTACATGCTGTAGTGTGATATAGACCTCTGGAAGGGGTTCTATATCAACACATGTCGGTTGCAGATGTTTTGTGTGTGTTTCAATGTCTGTGTGGGGAGCAATGCATTTTATGTTAGTCACATGCAGTACATGTCAAATGTCCTACTTTGGCAATCCTGCTGATGTCATTCATTGTGAAATACACCTTTGGGTAAGGAGCTCCCCAGTAATCCCTGTGGTGCGTCCTATAGCAGTTTCATGCTATAGTATGATATAGACCTCTGTTAGGGGCTCTATATCCACACATGTCGGTTGTGTGTGTTTCAATCCCTGTGTAGGGAGCAATCCATTTTATGCTAGTCACACTCAGTACATGTCAAATGCCCTACTTTGGCAATCCTGCTGATGTCATTCATTGTGAAATACACCTTTGGGGAAAGAGTTCCCCAGTAATCCCTGTGGTGTGTCCTATAACAGCTCCATGCTGTAGTGTGCTATAGACCTCTGTTTGCGGTTCTATACCCACACATGTCGGTTGTGGATGTTTTGTGTGTGTTTCAATGCCTGTGTAGGGAGCAATGCATTTTAGGCTAGTCACATTCAGTACATGTCAAATGCCCTACTTTGGCAATCCTGCTGATCCTGATGTCAGCCAATGTGATATACACCTTTGGGGAAGGAGTACCCCAGTAACCTCTGTGGTGTGTACTAAAACTGTGTAGCACTACAAGTGTAATAAGCTAGTTAGGTAGGGGTTCTACTCCCAGACATGACAGGTGTGTGTGTGTAACTCATATCCTGTGTTGAGGTGAGTGTGTGACACCTGGGCCTAATGTGTAGCAGATTTTGCAAAATTATTTTATGGTGGCCCTAATATATATCACAATGTCCACTGTACAGGGATAACAGATGTGAAACAGCTAAGAGGCTGGGGTGCAAATCCATACTCATACATGTGACATCAAGGTCAGGCAATCACAGTTAGCAACCCCAGTATTACCAAGAGTACACTCTCAACCCATTTCCCATACACACACACACACATGCCTAGGCAACAGCCAATATGTGGGTAGTACACTGCATATTGGGCACTGATAGTAACTATGGAGTGATTGCAGTGGGCTACAGAGGGCATGGCACCCTATCCATCTGTCCAATAGGCACGTACATACAGACACCCCAGTTACAGTTCCACATGTCACTGTACATGCATGTGGGAAGTGTTCACATCCCAGACACCATCCATGTCATGGACTAAGGAACACATACATGGCAAGCGATGCACAGCATTGGCCACACACAATAGTCCACAGGTGACTGGATGGTGGTTACAATATCCACCTGTGTGGGCAAATTCAGAAACTACAGCCCTGAGCCACAATGCAGACCATTGTCATGTGACTTGATGCCAAGGTATACCCATCACCTAGCCTTGTATAGCCATCTGGCACAGTCGACCACTACACACCCGTGCAGACATGCACCCATGTATGTCAGTACTGACACCCTGTGTGTTTGTGTGTGTGTTGTATGATGCGTATGATCACATCCACACTCACTACAACCCCCATTGGCATACTGAAACATGCTGTCTGATGACAGACACCTCCCCATACCCTTTGCCCATATAACCTCCATATGGCCTGTGTAGTGCATGTGATACCTGCACAGTAGTGTGTTGTGGCAATCTCACTAGTGATGAGTTGTAATCCTGGCCCTGCCAAGTGTGTCAATGTGTGTGCGTCCCCATGAGAGTGTGGCTGTGTTGATGCTGGCACCTGTTCATGCGGACAGGCACATGTACTTCACCTACCGTATAAGTACCATATCCCTGTTGCAGATGTCACTCATCATCACATATATGTTCTGAGGGGTCCACAACAGGTAACCTATGTGGTGCATCCAATAAATGCATAGAACTGTGATAGCACTACATAGTCGTCAGGGGTTTGATACCCTGTGCTGGTAGGTGTGTGACACAAGCATGCTTAAGTTTTACTCTCCCACCCCTCCCTGACTTGTCTTTGCCTCTGTCTGCCTCTCTCACTCACTCACTGGTGGATGTGGAGACCTACACCTGCTTTGCTTAGGCAGCAGCATGTGTATTTTAGGTAATGCTCATGATCAGCTGCTGGCCTATGAACGAGTTGCAGCCCTCCCCTAGCTGATTGCATGTGGAACAGCTGTGTTAACATTCCCATAGCCAATTGCATGGAAACACACTCCAATATCTAGGAACATCATGTTTGTGTTGGTCCTTTTCATTCACTGTGAGCAGGAAGTCATTCTGTTGTTTGGCAAACAGCATCTCAGATGGATTGGGGATTTACCTCTGACAACATACACTGTGGAAACAGGCCAACACACAGGAGGGGGATGTGCCTGACCTGACTACAGACTGTATGTGCTGCTATACTGCATTTGGAGTAATGTTGGTTTAACAGGGTGTGTGCGGATATGGCTGTTCTACATGTATTAATACTTGCCATGTCAGTTGTATGTTTATGAGGACTCCCCATCTGTAGGGTTATCTGCAGACTGGGCAGTGTGTGGTGCCTTTGGTGTCATGTGTTACCCACAGAACATGTATCTGTGAACTGCAGAAGGTAGTGTGAGGATTGCAGTCTGTAGATGGTAAAAGCCGTGACAGTTACTGACTTCATATCCCTCATAGAACATATGTTGCAACAAACCCTGTTACGCCAGTAAATGTATGATGTTATCACAGCAACATGTCAATATTGGCCCTGTGTATGTGCTTCCAGCCACAACTCAGTCAGCCTTTGTACATATGTCGTGCATTAAGAGGTGCATATGTGCTGTACACCATAATTAGTGTCATCATATCTGATAAGCCAGTGAGATAGACTGCAACACATGTTATGTACAGTAGGGGTTATATTTGATGACATAACCTGGACATACTGTGGTTGTTTGTACAGTATTGAGGTCTGTGTACTTATGGTGAATGTCAACAGTGTGTGTGTATTGTTAATATGTACCTTGGACTGTGTACAGACTGTGGTAGTTGTCATCGTCCTTGGTCCAGTCCTAACTGATGTTACATGCTGCTCCACTGTATGTTACCATATTGGTTTACATGTTTGTAGGGCCATACACACACATGTCCCATACCACAGATGGGCATCAGACCACACTGTGTAGCAGCCCAGTATATGTAGGGATAGTGTGTGAGTGGCACATATGAGGATGGTGTTGAACAGATATTCCATATACTGTAATATTATGCTAACTTACCATATGTGGCTGTGGCTGTGTTCACATTGGTTGTGGTTATGCACATTTCCCAGGGAAAAAAATTGCTATTCCGAGAAACATACACACAACACAAACACACACTAAAAACAGCAATCCACACACATACACTTAAAATCCTACACCTAAACTAAACTTTATATACACTACTAGCTATCCACTTACCTTAACCCAACCCTAACCCTAAGGTCCGTCACTATCGGACACTCACCTCATCCACGCCCTAACCCTAACTCACTTAACCCGCCCCCTAACCCTAACCTACACACAACCGCACACTTACCTGACCCCGCTCCCTAACCCTAACTTACCTAACCCGCCCCCAACCCTAACCTACACAAAATCGCACACTTACCTGAACCCAACCCGTAATGCTCCAACATATCGAACGCTGAAAACAGCAAAGCCACAGAAACGGCCCACTGAATTCTTTCCCTGGGAAAGAATTCGGTGTCCTGCACCTTCGCTGTTTTCAGTGTTCAACAAAACTGGTTCGATATTATAACATTCGAACTTTATAAAATTCAGTGTTATAATATAGACCCTATCCAGGTATCTATATAGATAATTACACATGTACATATCGACATATATAGATGGGTGTGTATATGTACATAGATATGCATATACACACCTGGATATATACGTATACAGAGCAGTATATGTCTACACATATACAGATAGCGATACATATGCACATATACATATACCACACTGCCATGCCTGCCAGCAGTCCACTGCTGTTGTATCCCGCACAAATACGGTGGGGCTGGGGCCATATATGTGTGGGCTTCACCTACACAATACATGTATGCCCATATGCACTCCGGAGGCCATTGTATGTAACAGTGGTATATGGCCCTGCATTATTGAGTCTAGGGGGGGGTGCACCATACATAACCTAGGCTATTACAAAATGTGGGTGTATCAGGGGTGAGCTGCCTTAAGGTATCTAGATGTACAGTACCATACATGTCACATATCTTGACATTACTTACATAAAGTGGGTTACTGCAGGCCTACTGCCTCCTGTCATACAGACTGTTCTGTTTGTCAGTGTGCCTGTGATGGTGTCAGTTATGCCTTGTTATGTAACAGTTACATCCCATTTGGTTAACTAAAGTCTTTACCACCTAGTGATTGTGTACAGAGTGTAGATAGAGGCTGCTGGACTATACACCTGCATCACTTACTGTTGATTGTGTGGTATCCTGTGACTCAGTCTGTCTTTACTATTGTACGATTTGAAGGGCTTGGCCTGGACAGCAACAGTTATGGACCTTTCCAGACTACTGTATTAGTATAACTGCTTCACAGTTGCATTACTCTGTTGATATGGATTCAGTGTCTGAACAGCTATATAACGTGGCATATAAATCTGTTATAGTACAAGAATAAAGGTATTCCATTTCTGCAAACCCGTGTGTGATGTTTATCCTATGACCTCTCTGTGGGTATATGTTGCAGGCAATCAATGGCATTTCTATGAGGGTATTAACTGTAGGTATAGTGGCTGTACCATATTGTGTGCGCCTACTACATAAGTAACTTACTGTACATATCTCT
Organism: Protopterus annectens; assembly: GCF_019279795.1. Lineage (NCBI taxonomy): Eukaryota > Metazoa > Chordata > Ceratodontiformes > Protopteridae > Protopterus > Protopterus annectens. The sequence continues at coordinate 502,422,670 of NC_056738.1, forward strand.
GTGTGTGTATGTGTAGGCACATGTATATCTATATAAATGTATAAATATATATATATATATATATATATAGATATATATTTACATATATATATATATATATATATATATATATATATATATATATATATATATATATATCTGTATCTGCATATATGTGTCTGTGTATGTGTAGTCACATGTATATCTTTATATGTATATGTATATATATATATATATATATATACACATATCCATATCTGCATATATGTGTCTGTGTATATGTACCCTGGGGATGTTGATAGCTTCCACATTTTACATTTCCTATGGGAGCCAGACTGTACTGCATATGTTATCAATACCAGCCTGACATCATACAGGTGGGATGCAGTACTGTTAACATCTTGTGCCCATGTCATGTCAGGTCCTGGTTATGGGATCTGCAACACTTGGTAGTGTTTTGCAGGGTGGACGTGTTTGACTGTGAGGGGTATGCCAATTCATACAAGACGTATATTGTTTGGGGCCTCTCAACCCCATTAACGGTGCATGTGGACATATTTGTTTTTGTTAATCTACCATTGCTATCTACAGATGTATGGCCACATATACCTATATAGATATATATATCTGCTTACATATATATATATATATATATATATATATATATATATATATAACTATGTCCATATATACCTGCATAGATATATATCTGTGTACATATATGTACCTTGCTGTGTATATGTAGACATATAGGTGTAGACATATATATGTGTCGATGTAGGCATTTGCATGTATATATGTTCATATATATTTTTATATATTTGTATATATTTCTAAATATATATATATATATATATATATATATATATATATATATATTATATATATACATATATTGATATGTTGCATCTGTTTAGATATTAATATACTTACACACCCACATACATCTAGATGTTGGTATACATTCTCTGTACTGTTGCATGACTGGGTTGGATGATATGTTCCTGAAAACATCAGATTTATGTACATCTGTCATGGCTTAGTGGTAAATCACTTTGTCTATCATGTGCAGGGTCCTGGGTTCGAGCCTTGCAGAGGCTGTTTATTTTTGTTGCTGGGCAGAACATGGACAGTTGGATACAGAGTGATTAAGGCACTTTAAAGCAGTTGTAAGTGGGTTTGCGCAGGTTTGCGTGGAGGTAAGCACTGCTAACCTCCGCTTAATGATGCTTACAGAGAGTTAGCTTTAATATTGCTTCACCTGTGTGTGCATTGCTTACCACTGAGCAAATGGGCTTAAGCCTGCTTACTAGTGCTTAAATATGCTTACTACTGCTTATTTGTGCTTAAACCTGCTTAATAGTGCCTTATTCATTATGACAGTGACACTTCACATGTGCATTTCCTGCTCTACTCCAGTTCATAAATATATGTTATTTAGTGGGTTTTGCAATAAAAATATTGGTCATAATGTGCTTTGCCATGGAAAACGGAATGTGCTAAAGTGGGGCACGAACCGGGAATGCCTGCTCATAAGGCAAATGCTCTGCCCACTACACTATTGCTATGCTGCTTCAGTTGCATATATTTTCCTTGTTATCCTCTTCAGCCTATTAAGCTGCTTTAAACGTAGCTAAGTGATGGGCACACCCACGCACCTATGGTTAGCTTTAATTGGATATTAAAAAAAAAACAAACGGGTTTCTTCATTTTACTTTTATGTATTGTTGCTGTTGTACACATAGGGGACTGTTGGTGGGGATATGCGGACACCTATGAGCGGTCTCGCTCATTATTTACCCCTTTCTACTGTTCTACATTGCAGGGGAGTACTTATTCTGAGTGCTCTGCTCTCAGATATTCCCCCTGCACTCGTACATGCTCCATGTAAGCCTAGGAGCTCAGGCAGCGCACCTTATTATTATGCATGGTGCGCTGCCATCCTGCTCCTTAACAGGTGCTTCTGTGCAGGACAAAACTAGTCCTGCACGGAAGTTTATTAAATCTGGGGGAATGTCTTTTCATGTGTATAACTGAATTTCTTTTTAAAATCTTTATAATATGTTGGAGCATTTCTCCTTGGACCTCCATTGAGAAGGTTTCTTTTGACATAATCTAGTTGGGCAAATCCTGCAAACAAAAACAAAATGAAAATAAGATAAAATAGCTAAATAAATACATAAAATAAATATTACCATTTTTGCCAATGAATTACAAGTTATAGGCATTCACAGCCTTCAGGACAGTGGTATCTTTTTCCATGAAATCATATATCCTCTTCCATTGTGATGTAATGTGCAATGCTGAGGTCTGTACAGAGAAAACATGTGGCATCTCTTTCATAGTACTACATCCCCACATGCATTCCACAGTAAACATACCACAGTCACTAATACATCATAGATGTCACATTACAGTATCAGCATTGTTTCCTTCAGACAAAGCATCAAAATTCAGTGAATAATAACAATGTTCTGTGCTCTGAAATTTAAAACTTAGTAATCAGCAAGTATTTAACACTGCATATGCCCCTACACACAGAAGACAAATACATGTACGTATACATTCACATAAACACACACATTATGTCTCAGTATAGTAATTGTGCAGGAGAACATAGCCATGATTGATCCCCATTGAAATCCATTGAAATTAAGCTGTTTTGGGTCACCAGCCCCATAAGGAGCAACCTGTGGAACTTGCTGTTGCCTTTGCCATCTTACTACTTCGGCCACTCCTTATATTACATCCTCTGCTGTTGTTGCTGACGCAGACTGCTACCCAGAAAACCACAGAAGCAAAGCACATATCAAATGCCTTCCCTGGCAGAAACAGTAAGCTGTGGCTTCCAACATTGTGGACTTACTTTTGTGTCTGAGGCCTAGTAAATGAGAAGTAAAGGAATGGCCTCCCCGGGGGAAATCCATCCGGAGTTTTAGATCTTAAAAGTAAAGCAAGACAACGAGGGCCCAAAGAATATCCTCAGCAACTTGAGTGCATTTGAAAGAACGTTGAATAAATATTAACAAGAAGGTTTGTGACACAAAAGTTGATGGTCAATGCATCTTAGTTCTGAGACTTTCATTGGACAGCTATCTTCCTTGCTGGTGGTTAGTTGCTGTTTAACATTAAACAAAGAAGTACTCCACAAACAGTGGCATTAGTTGCAGTTTGCGAGCAAAGACATGTTCATGGATTCATGTCCACCCACTTTCCAGTAATTTTCAAAAAAACTGTCCTCTAAATGAACTAAGTGTTATGATTATAATTTAGGAAGATCAAATTTGTTGAAACCTATGATAAAACTTATGATACACATATACTTTTGTACCATAAAGGAAACATCCTCAATAGGCAATTGTTTCAAGTCTGTGGTGAGATACAGACCACATTCTTTTTAAACTGGTTACATCCAACTATGTGTAGTCTGTTCAAGAACTTTGGCAGCATTACACTTCAGTATGTTTATGTCTTTATCATAGCACAAAGCAATAGGAATGATTCAGACTGACACAGATGTACAGCATATATAGTGTTTTTGTATTACACATCTTCTAAAACTCTAAGCAATCCTCTACATTATAAGAAAGTGCCACTTTTCTGGTGTTTGTCATCCTCACGTTCTACCTGGAATACCACAAATCAAGTTATCCTGCACTCATAGATGGAGCTGCATCATCTGGGTGAAAATATGAAGACAAACATTGAGGCTCTTTAGCATAGGCCGTATGCTTTATTTATAATTAAGTATATTTCTAATACTTCAGTGTAAAGGAACATCTTTTTTTGACTAAATAATTTTGCTGCACAGGAATCACATTTAAAAAGTAACATTTCTCCCCAAAAATTCTTTCACTATATCAGGAAGTTCTATCACAGGTTCAGAGGTAGGAACTAGGCATGTAGTCCAGGAGACAATTAAGGAGCCTAGTCCAAATTCCCAACTGCCCCAAATCACTGTTTGGTAAATTGACCTAAGGTTACACAGTATGCAAATGAAAGCTGAGGGAATCAAACCATTTACCACAGGAAGTAGCTCATTCTTTGCTCACAGCCTTAATCCTCTGCACCACCTGCATGGACTTCAGTGCCAAATTTCACATGCTGACTTTAACTGGTAGAAATACCCCCACCACACACACACACACACACACACACACACACACACACACACACACACACACACACACACACACACACACACACACGCACACGCACACGCACACACACACACACACACACACACACACACACACACACACACACACACACACACATACACACGCACACACACACACACTGACCATTTACATTTGTCTTCCCAAATCCAACTATTCCTAGGCAGCTAAGGAACCTCGTCCTTTAGATTGAGGTATATGGAAACTCATTGCATATGAATAAATTGTGTGGTTTAAATCAAAGATCCTCAACAGTTCTGGTCAGAAGCAGGCACAGTCACAAGCAAAATGGGAGAATAACAACAGCACAGACATCTGAGAAGAACTCTTTTGTACATTAGCCTTACCATAGAGAAGTACTCCACTCAGATCAAGAAGCACGATTTCTACATTATGTTATTAATCAATTATTCTGTGTATTGCAGGTGATTCACAAAGTGCCATACCACCCAAATAGTTCAAAGACAACAAAAAACATAAAGTGAACTGCACTTCAAAGCAGACAGTAAAAAAAAAAAACTTTCCCAGAAAAGGAAACAAATGGATGCCTACTCTCAAAAGAATGCTGACAGGTCTGAGAAAATAAATCGTAACATCAAAACACAAAATATGAGGTGATGACAGGACATGAAATGTTGAGAGACTGCTTTACAATCTGGTCCCTTGGCAGCCTTGAAATGGTGGACAGAGACATATTTTGAAAGCTGCTAAAGGCTCACTTAGTAGGACACTCAAGTAGACTGTAACCAGTGACTTGTGCATAAAACTAACCAAATGCAAAATTACCAAAAATAAGAGAAATGTAAAATGGGAAAGTAAGGGCTACGGTATTAAAACAATCTTATGAAACATTATTAATGGGAGTCCTTTTTCATAAGATAATATATTGAATTAGAAGGAAGAGAAAACACATACTTGGCATATAAATTCTTTAGCTAAATAAATGTGTTGAAATAGTGAGCATCATTTTATGTTTTAATACCTTTGTATGGATGGACATTGCCAGGATGTCATAAGGAGCAATGGCGCTACATTGGTTAGTGTAAGGCATAAAACTAAGAGTAACAGTAGGCATTAACCTTTCATCTTTTGAGTTCCTCAAGCATGATCATGTCATTATAAAATTTCATAACAACAAAAATAAAGAACTGGCTGAAAAAAGAGAGAATTACAGGATTAAAAAATAATTTACATTCATTAGAACTGTGAATGGCATTAAATGCACAAACATATTTACATAATGTGTTTATTGTTTGAACACTTACCGAATAACACATATTTTTGCTAAGAAAAGTGAATTATGTAAAAATAATTTGTTTGTATTGAAAGATTATTGTTCCACAGAATTTGGCAGTACAAGATGGCATTCGTATTTATAATAAATTTAAGCCTAATAACTGTAGTAATGAAGGTACATATCTTGTACCTGCAAACTACAGTAATACATGTAACACAGTGCCTTAAAGAAGGTGATACTGATGGTTGTCATAGAGACGGTCTCCACAAGATCAATGGAACTGAAGTGGTCCCAAAGGTCTATTAGACTTACAAAGAAACATGTCACATACTATTAAGCAAGTGTAATATAATACTTTGTGGTAAATGCTGGTGATTTGTGAGAATGCAAATATGAGTTCAGATAATAAACCATCTAGAAATCATTATGGATGTCCCTTACCCAGGAGGATGAGTCTTGAGAGTAATCATCACCTACACACTCCATTAATCATTACCAGTGGTCCCACATCCTGAGGGATTTGTGCACAATTAGTTATCACCTATAAAATACACTGGGTCACTCATTCATTTTTTAGAGAGAAAGACACATGCTGAATCTTGTTAGGAAGGTTTAATTGAATTGCAAACAATAGCTTAGTCTGAAAACTGCCCTTTGTTATGTAGGTACATGGCTAAAGTGGAAATATTTGGAGATATGAGACAGGAAGCAAAAGCTGATCAATCTACTTGTTAAATGACCTACACATGTTTAGCCTTCATATTAGCAGAATGCAGACTTTTCAAAGCAATAAATCAAAGGTGCTAATTGACAGCATACTCTTAATAGTTGTCAGGAAGCAGTACCATTTATCTTCAGTAACATTCATTTTACAAAGAAAATGTGGAAACTTTCAAAGACAGTATCATGTTTATCAAATGGATATAATGAGAGAGATCAAAAGGGTATTTAAAGTAAGACTTCAATAAGCAGCAAGTTATATGGAATAAATAGTTAAAACAAGTATAAGCATAAGGAATAAGGGAAACATCAGGTGGTCTGACATACACAAGATGATTTGGAAATTACATCCACAGCAGTGAGGAGGTTAGCTAAAATGTGTAGATATTATCAAGACAAAACATAATATGCTAGTCTATATACTACTGATTTACTGATGTCATTTTGTGCCAAAAATCAATATGTGTAAAAACCAAATCATTGAAACTAAAAGGCTACATCAAACCAAGTGAATATGCTGAAATCTAACAACCTATACTAAAAACAATATTTTACAGGGGGAGGGGGTGACACCCCCTACACTTCCAGTACTTTAAATATACTAACTCTGAAATCACTCAACAGTGGGCAATTTTTCTTACTTTACTGTCTGCCAGTTTTTGAAAAGTACACAGTGCGCTTTAAGTTAGCAGTGTAAGTGAACAGAATGTACTTGTTCACTTAAATTCAATTGCAATAGTTGAAGAAACTTATTTCAGTGAAATGCTGCAGAACTGCATTTTGATTATGTTGGACAAAATGAAATCCAAGACTCCATGATAAGCTAATTTGTCTTGAATCTGCTCATAATTTATACAAACAAGTGTTACAAGAGATTTCAGAACTTAGGTTTGCATTTGTACCACATGATGCCCCTAGGATAATGTTAAACAGCTTAGTTTCAGCTATTAATACTTAGTGAATATAGTGATCGTGCCAAGACAGTAAAAGTTTGAATAGATCTGGTGCAAAAATAGCAGTGAATTTTAACTTTATATTCACTTAGATCACAAACGATCAATAAAAATATCACAAAACTTATGTCACTGAGCAATGTGGTAGAGGTGACATAAGTAAGACAGGATATATTGCAGCAATAACTAACTGTATTAATATGTGACTTAGTATGGCGGACTGCTGATATGAAAAAGCATTGTGAGTTATCTCTGCTTACCCATCCAGGAACTCATTTCACTGCAATGGCAAGGAAAGCTGGTGGGTATGAAAAAGCATTGTGGGTTATCTCTGCTTACCCATCCAGGAAATTATTTCACCATAATGGCAAGGGAAGCTTTGGGTAATAGTATGCCGTGGTGGTGCCCTGCCTTTACAGTATACTTTGGGTGGATATGTCAAAGTAATCATTCTTTTTATGTAGAACTATTTTACAATGGAGGAGCTGCATATACTCACATATTATTTGTTGATGGGAAAGATTTTGTGAAAGAAAGGAACAAGACGTTCCCCGTATAGATGCTATGCGTGATGCAGCAGTCGTTAGGCAGGTCTAACAGAGCAAGAAATACAGATATAACAGCAGTAGACCAGGCTAAGAAAATAGACAAATACTCATAACAGTATGGATTATCTAATATTACATACTGACTTTGTGGGACTGACTAGCCTAAGGAATTACAGGGACATTTGTAACAGTATTTTCAATGTTAAAATGTGTGCATATTTAAGAGTCACTAAAATATATTCATGGTGATGAAGAAATAAAAGAAAAGGTTAGTCTGTGCAAGAAAACTGAAATGTCTCTAAGAGTATGTGAGTTATTAACTCATTAAACCATCTGATATGTTGGATTTTACACGTCTAGCAGCCTAACTATCTCACTACTTTTCAGGACATTTTCTGAAAAATCAAGTTAAAAAAGCATAAGCCAAACAAATGTAAATATATTGTGAACAGTAAATGCTATTAAAATGGAACACATAGCAATATTAGTAGTAAAATGTCTTTTTTATGGTGATAATAGTAAACAAGCCTTTACATCGACATCATAATGTTTTGCACTTAAACAAAGAGCGGTATTTTTCTCTAAAGTTTCAGAAACACATTTTCATATCTTGGAAACTGCAAAGCCTAGACAGAGAGCATCTTTTTTGGAAGAAACAACTTTTTTTTGTTTTGACAGAATTGAGCTATCGCATGACAAGAAAAAATCCTTTCTTGGTGCTTGTTTATTGTGGAATTTACAGAAATATGAAAATGTATGCTTATTTATAATAACAATAGAGATAAAAGTGAATCTGTCTCAAGAACTTCAAATTACAGTGCAAATATCAAATACAGTTTTCTTAAACATCATGTAAGGTCTTATCTGATGGCATGCAATAGTTTGTTCATCTCTTGGTTTTGGAAATATTACTACAAATGGAAATATTGCATATATTCATAATTACTAGCAAACAACAAGCAGTATTTCTTGTACAGTATATGATACACAGGAAGTGGCAACTGTATTTTATTAAATCCAACTATTAACATTTTCACACCAGGCCTCTCAGTAACATGTAGCTGACATGAAAATATGGATGAAATTTTTAGTAACACTTTGAAATGTTGATCAATATCTCCACTGCAAGATAGCCCATATTGTTAATCTTAGTGTAATTTTTTTATTTAATCTTCACACTTTGTTATGCTACCTATTATTAACTGGGAAGCACATAGCTAAGAAAGCCAGACCCCCCCCCCCAAAAAAAAAAAAACAGGATGCCATAGGGAACTGAGAGTGTTAAATGGAAGTATACAAAAAATACTGTGTGTGTTAAGTGGAACTATACAAAAGTACTGCATGTGTTAAATGGAACTATACAAAGAGTAGTGTGTGTGTGTTAAATGGAAGTATACAGAAAGTTCTATAGGTATGAATGAGTTAAACATGATTGTTTTCTATCTTCTCTGTGAGCATTGTAGAACAAGAAATAATTTGAAAAAATAAAACCATAATAACAGAAAATAATTTTGTATAGGTTTTAAACAACCATGCCTATACGTTTTTTTCTTTTCATCTTGTTAAAGCTTCTTCAAACAATTTGTTTTTGCCTGCCTGAAGTTACAACCAGCATGGGGTCGTCCAGATGTAATGGAACCATCTCTGCCAATATAGTGATCAGTGATGATGTCAAAACCAGAGGTGACTATAGCAGTAAACCAAACACGCATAAAGTTACACAAACTGTACAAAAAACTGATAATAAACAAAAACAATGAAAAAGTGACATAGACTAAATAAGTGACTCAGAATATAGTTCAAATAGAAAACACTACAGAGATGTATATGACGAAATGAAGTACTGCAAAGAAATAGCAACCACCATGTTGCCTGAAGAATGTAAGCTAATGCACAAACCCACGCAGAAATGATCATATAGCATGCACTGAACGTACATGCTAAAGTTGTCCAAGCACTGCCAAATAAGCAGTGAAACTCAGAAGAAAAAAAAAAGAAAACAGACAAAAATATTTCACTTTACAAAAACTGAAGAGTATTCAATGTCTGAACAACTCCAGTGGAATCATAGAAAAAAAAATTAAAATATTTTACTTTACAAAAATTAAAAAGTACTGCTTGGTGTCTAAATAACTCCAGTCAAATCATGGAAAACTTGACACCAGAGGTGTAGCAAGGGTGGGACAAAGGGGACAGCTGTCCCAGGTGCAAGGCATTAAGAGTGTAAAATCCTGAAGTGCAGTTCCAGCATTCTTCTTTCTGTACCAGCATGCTATAGAGCATTAGCACTTTGTATGGTTTAAGCTGCAGCTGTAGCAGTCCGATTGCTACATTGCTATAGTTTAAAATATAACAAACAGAAGCTGCTGCAGTGCACTGTGCAGGGCTGGTCATGTGCCTGGGAAGGTGTATGTGCATGGTGTGCATACATACAGCAGTTCTTTTTCTCTTTTTTTTGCCTTTCAAATGAAGAGCTGGGGAGGCAGGATGCTACTTTGGAGGACAGCTATAGGGACACTTAAAGCCAGTTACACCGCTACTCATCACAGTAACAGATGCAGCAGCACACTTAATCCCTTAACTGCTGAGCATTTTCAGGCCTGTTCACAGAATATTGTCTTTGGGCTACTTTTATTATTTGATATTAAAAATATGCATCAACAAAATGATTCAACACTTACTCAGGGAATGTTAAAGAATCTATACACCATTGCACTTAGGCTCCTACTTTCAAAGGAGATGAGGAAGTAGGCATTGTGAATTTTACTGAAAAACTAATCTATTAAATATAATTTTTTGTGCCTCACTGTATACAACTATGAAAACACTGCTTTTAGGTCTGAAATCACAACAACACATATTTATGTTTTTGAAAGATTTTGGTTATTTTAGTTTGAAGAGAACTGAAAGCTAGACCATTTATTTCTGGCTGAAAATTTTATAAATGTTTCACTCTGTCAATTTCTAAAGGTGATTCTTATGTGAATTCTACCCAGCTTCACACAAGAATCTCATTCTGTGACCCCTTGATAATCCAGGTCTATATTATATGTTCGAAGTTTGAAAACTTCGAACATTAAATAACTGAATTTAAATGTTCAAATTTTCAAACATCAAACATATAATTAAAAAAAAAAAAACCAAACCCAAAATCAACGGCTGTAGAATGGGGGGCAAGCCCCCCTGCACCCCCACACCCCCCCGCTCTTTAAATATACCTACTCTGTACTCTGGGAAATATTCCCTTTACCACACTATAGTGCAGTCTCGGAGTTGGTATATTTAAAGAATGGGGTTGTGTGGATGGCGCAGCCCCCCACGTGGGGGGTGCAGGGGGGCTTCCCCCTACCTACACTAGTCAGGTAAGTTCTGCTTGTTTTTTATTATATGTTTGATGTTTGAAACTTCGAACATTTAAATTTGATTATTTAACTTTCAAAGTTTTCAAACTTTGAACATATAATATAGACACTGATAATCTCACTTTCACTTTATTTTGCACAGTTAAATAGCTTTTAGAAACAGTAGGAAAGATAATCTAAAATATGGGTATGGCTACCAGATCATATAAATATGTACATTTTTCCAAAATATACAAAACTAATGAAAAAATATCACTGTTCCATAGAAAAGACTATAATTTATGGTTATCCTTTCATATCAACATACTAGTGATATGTCTCTGATACACACTGAGTTTATCACCTAGACAAAATGTAAAATATACATTTTTATGAAACAAGTGACAAAACTAGGATGCCCAAATGGTTACGTAAGACTACTGGTAGTAACCAGCAATAAAGGACCATTTCTCTGTAACCATGTGAAGTATTACAGCAAATTTCTCAGAATAATATACCAGCCATTTGAAAGCATGGCACTGGATTAATGGCATATTACCAATGAAAAAAATATATATTTTCTGTTGAAATATATAGGATTATTACATTTACATAATGAGAACTTCGTACACATATATTCTGAGATTAATTTCATCCGACCTATTGTGCAGATGTCAATTAGCCCCCAAACTGAAACCAAGCATAGTTCCAGACTGCAACAATAAAAGTCCTCTAAGTGATCCTATAATTGCCAACTGGTTTCATATAACACTGCCACCAACAAAATGATACATGGTCTATACGCTTAATGTCTCCTTGAAAAAAGAGCAAAAAGACACAGTAATGTATCTGTACTTGCTGCTGTAGGCATTCCATCTCACTGCTATGAAAGTTAAATAAAATAAAAAAATAAATAAATATGTCTGTTCAGCTGTAGGCTGTATGTATTGCTACCACTGCCAACAAATCTATCTGGTTGTCTGCCAGATAAAGTGAAAGAGCATCAAATCAAATAATGAACTTCATCCTGGAGCTTCCAGAAACTAAGATCTACCCCCATCCTTCAAAAAGCCTCAAGGATGATCTCTCAAACCTTCACCAAGCCTCAGGGACGATCTCTCAATTGTGATCAGTCCATGCCTGACATTTTTTTTCTTCCACTGATTGCCACACATAACTCTCAACCTACCATCTCCAAAATATGGAATATTATATCACTAACTTTCACATAGACTGAAACCAATGGGTAAAATGCGGAGCACAGAAATAGTAACAACTTTAAGTTGGAAGTTCACAGTATGGTTAATAACAGTTTCTTCATTCTTATTTAGAGGTTGGTTGATGATGTAAATGATTCCATATTATTTACAATGACCATTTGTTAATAAAATCACAATAATGACAGTGTGACATACCTCTTTAATGTGGAAGAGAATCTTAAATGTTTGTGATGCGATATAGTGGAGAACTATACATTTCCTACTCAAACACACAGACACTTCTGGTGAAGAGATGTGATCACCAAAAGTGATGAAATGGCCCCAGACGTGCATGCTGCACCAGAGGGCTGAAAGTTCTACTACTGGGGACTATATTTCTCAGCTCTCTGTAATCTTTCCAAATGCCTCATATTGTTTAACCTGACCTGATTTTCCTGTAAATCACTGTGGGTCACTAATAAGTCAATAATGCCATACATAATTGTATGCTTCTTATTTTTCAGAAAATGGGTGTCGATGCAAAATGTTCTGTTCAATTAACTTTTTTAAGTGAATTTGAGTAATATTTGAATATTTCCCTGATTTTTGCGTGTTTGTCTCTGCACCATTTTTTTCACTACATGCAGAATTCATGAGCAAAGAAACTGAGAGGTATGCAGCAGGGAATCATACTTCTTAATTGTCCTTGATTTTGCAGAATGTTTCTGATTTTTGCCTCACATTTTTTTTGCACTTTCCCTGATTTTCTGGTAAACCAATGAGGATTATAGAGAGATCTATAATGCCAGACATTGGAGTTTCATATTTCTCGGTGTTTGAAAAATGGCTAGTCATATAAATCCTGTTATTCTATTAATTTGTAAAGTGAGTTGGAGTAATATTTAAAAAAATTGTCCTTAATTTTGGGCCTTTGTAACTCCCCTCTCCATTATTTTTGGCTCTGTCCAGAATTCCAGAACATAGAAGCTGAGAGGTATGCAGCAGGAAACCGTATCTCTCAAATGTCCCTGATTTTGCAGACCATCTCTGATTTTGCTTCTTATGTTTTTGCTTTGTCCCTGATTTTCTGGTACATCACTGAGGATTACAATTAAGTCAATAATGTCAAACATTCGAGCTTCATGCTTTTTATTGCTCTAGAAATACATGTTAAGCACAGCATGATAATCTATTCTTTATAAGTGACTCAGAATAATATTAAAAAATTAGATATGAGTTGTCAGTGATCCCCCCAGCTTCATGCTAAAAGTAAATTAAAAAAAAGGAGTTGGCAGTTTTAGCCAACTCCATTTCAGTACTGAATATTACAAAGATATACCTGCAAAAGAAAAATGGTTTCTGAAGATCTGCAACCTTAAACTTCCTGGCAGTCTCTAGTTATTTGTCTACTTCATTAGAGATGGTGTGGAAACACTGAGACCACTTAGCACCAATCTGAAGAGCTTAGACTGCTTAGAATTGAAGTATCTATCTCTACTTATATTAATGCCTAGGGACTGCTGACTCAGATAGCAATGTAATCAGTTGCTAAAGGCAACAACTGATTGCAGGTGCTTACATAATAATAGGACATGAGTGGGCTGCCATGTCTTATTACTCTTACCAGGGAAAAATGAAACATAATTAAGTTGTATTTCTTCACTGGGTCACTCAATGGGGGAACAGTATTTCACAGCTGGGTCACAATGTGGCACCACCAGTGACTGCATTACAAAATTAGTTTAGCCTAAATTTGTTCAAAACTGTCATTTTTTTCACCCATCTTGGCAAAAAAGGCAGATGTCAGGACTATGTATGTAAAATGCAAACCAGTACCTTCATGGTATTCTATGAAATATCCCACTACAGGACTGTTCAATTTTTATTCCTAACATGATGTAAGTGTGCTTGTATCCTGACTTTTGCTTTCCTTTATGTTTAGCCATGTATCATCTTTTGATTACATAACCACAGCAAACACTTTATATCACCATGCTATTCATACACGTCTAATATGCCTTTTTTTAAATGTGCCATTTAACTTAAGTAAATCTGCCATTGCAACAAGCTCACTAGCACTATTATTGCATTTAAACATACCACCCATGAGAATGGGTGCTTTGTGATATCTTGTTAGATAACCAATTTCCCAAATTCAAGTCTCTGGTATAAGATAACAGATGCCTCTTGGGTAATAACTTTGTTTGATATACCATCTGTTAACAACATGTTCTCAGTTTTCTTAGTAGTAGTAAGAAACCCTTTGAAAAAGCAGTTCAATTAGAAATACAAATTAATTTTCACCTGTCTGATTTCTTTGTTTAATTTATTCCCTAGCTAAACTCCTTATGTTCCTTTATGTCCACCCCTGATTACTCACTTTATATCTTCATCTTTTTAAATCTGAAAACTCATAGATTTTTTCAAATAACATCCTTTCAATTTTATTAAAATTTTGATCAATGCCCGTATGTCTGTGGTATTAGGTCTGGCTCATATAAACTCACCTAAGGGTAAAGATTCAACAAAATGAGGCAAATTAGCACTATTGGCATATAGAAAAGTGTTACTCGAAATAATTTTTCTGTAAAATTTAGTTTATAACTTACTACCTTGCTTAAGTATTTCTAAAAATTCTTAATTCTCTCAGTTGTCTTAAATGTAAATCTTATGCCCCAGTTATTGCCATTTAAATCTTGAGCAAATTTTCAACTTTTTTCCCTCATTGTACAAAGGAAAAAAATCATATATAATACCACTGACTTAACAAAAACATTTACTCCCCATCATAAAATTCCTCTCAAAGGAAGGCATGAAAATGCTTGCATAACAAGAGGCAAAGGGGTCACCAGTTACTGACTTCATCTGTATCAATCAGTTTTATCCATATTTGAACACATCATCCATCAAACAAAAACAAGTGTTAAATCATATGAAGAGAATGACTCCTCAACTAAATAGTGTGCTAAAGCCTTTCAACCAAAAATATACTGAATCGCTGAATATAAAATCCTTATATCAACACTGAGCCAAAAATATCCTTCATACCAAAATAAATCTTTGTTTTTCCACAACTTGACTAGAATTTTAAATATAAGAATCTGTTATCTTAACAAATTTCCACAATATATTATATAGGTTCATAAGTTAGTAGTAGCCTAGCTGCCCTTGTAGGCCATTTTAAGCCTAGCCAATTTCCCTTTAAAAAAGTAATAGATTTTTTTTGTTTAAAAACTGCCAACTTGACTTTATGGGTTTACTGGTCAAAGACTACTGTGCCCAGATGGATATTTTGAAAATTGAACTGGCTGAATTGGATTCGAGCATCCGCTCATATAAAGACTTTTTGCATTATAAATATGACTTTTTACATATTTTTTCAAGTATTGAGAACACATTGTCTAAAATTAAGGACAATAAAATTAAGAAACTTAATAGGGATCATTTAGTTTATGGGAAATGTTTAGCATACCCCTTACCTCCTTCCAATATTAATGTGAATGTTAATACAGGATTAAATGGGGGTTTGACTGATTCTTGTGGTAATCCCAACAATGTTGATAATAATGGGAGTTTAATGAGTAGTTTTACACCCAATGATGTGTCCAATGTAAGAAGAAGTGAGAGGCTTGCCAATAGACACACTAGTAACAGTGTGAACAACAATGGTAACATTAACACTGATGGTATGGCTCCATCTCAGGGTTTTCAAGTGGGCAAGAAAGTAAATTCTGGTGGGCAACAAAATTGACCACAACAACAGCAATTTTGGAAGAAGAAAGCTCAGAACAGGAGGAGGAGATAGTTATTTCTCCTGGTTCTGTATGTGATTCAAGCCCTGTTAGGACTTTTTTAAAAACTGTTCAAATTTTATTAAATAGCACATATGATTTTAAAATTTATAATTATTCCACATTTGTTCCTGCCCCTTTACTCATTGGTGTCCTTGCTAAGGGCCTAACATTCGTCCCCTCTATTAGAGGCAACTTGGCTAGAACTCTTATTGATCTTAAGACTTTTACCAGGAAACTGAATTTGAATGTGTTGTTTGGTAATAATTCTAGTCTTACTAAAGATTTTAGAGTTGCTAGTGTTTTTAATTCTGTTCTACACCCTTCTATATTATTGTTTGAAAAAATTTGTGAAAATGATTTTAGGACAATTTTGAATAACAGGGTGTTGCATGAAACAGAGCTTTTTAACCTGTCTAGTTTAGAAAGGGATGTATTGAAAGACCTGAGTTTTGCTGACATTCGTGTTAAACCTGATAAGGGGGGTGGGTTGGTTTTAATGAATAATGAGGATTATAACAACAGTATGTGTACACTTTTGGCAAATGAGGCCTATGTCAAAGTTTCTCTTAATGAGATTAATGGAGCATACCAACAAATTAAGGGCTTTATTAACAATTTATTCATTGATGGATGTATTGATGTGGATTTATTTAACTTTCTTTCCATCTCCCACCCACTCACCCCCATGATGTTTGTTTTACCTAAAATCCATAAAAATTTCGACAAACCCCCTTTCCACCCCATTATTGATGGGAGACAATCCATTAAATATGGATGTGCGAAATTTGTGGACTCTAAACTTAAGGAAGGGAAGCTTTGAGAAATGAAACCCAGATCTGTAAAGATTTGTGGCCATTTTTAGGGGCAATGAACGATCTTCCTTTTTCTGAGAACCTTAACTTTCTCACAATCGATGTCCATGACTTATATACGGTTATTCCTCAGGACACCGGTTGTGAATGGATTAGAGATTTTTTGCTTGAACAACGTGTTGATGGCTCCTGTATTGATTTAGTGATTTATTTGTTGGAGCTTGTGCTTAATAACAACTACTTTTTGTTTAATAAAAACTTTTATCTACAGAAATCAGGTATTGCCATGGGCTCTCCATGTGGGGCCACTTTTGCCAATACTGTTCTGGCCTATTGGGAGAAACAATTCCTTTTTAGGGATTATGTTTTCCAGGAGAGGGCCGCATGGTATACTCGTTATTTGGATGACATTGTCATCCTTTGGAAGGGTAATAAACTTTCAGCCAACTTGTTTGTTGAGCATATCACCAAATTTACTAATTTTTTTAGAATTTACTTGGGAATTCAAAACTGATAGAATTTCTTTCCTTGACGTTGAACTGATTAAAGATCTTTCTTTGAATAAGTATATTTCGAAGATTTTTAGAAAGCCCACTTATTCGAATGCATTCCTTCATTATTCCAGTTGCCATCCTTTCTCCCAGAAGAGAGGGGTTGTTAAGGGCCAACTTGTTCAGGCTGCAAGGATGGTTTCTTTGGAATGTGATTTTTTTGGATGAATGCAACCTATTCAGTGAAATGTTTCTTAAATGAGGATATCCCAGTAAATTAGTGGATGATCTTATTGGTGAAGTCCATTCTCAAAGATCAAATGTTTTTTTCAAACCTTTATTGGCCTGTAGTGATGGTCATAACACTGTTGATTTAGTTGATGTTCATTTGAATATTAATATTGACCATTTGGGAAACAAGTGTTATGAACAAACAACAGGTCCTAACAGTGTAGTACCTGACTCTAACCAATTGTATGCTTCCTTTGATGCTGATATAGCTAAATTCAGTTTTATTACCATTTTTTCTGTTGATGCCCCTTTACTTAGATCAATCATTTCTAAGAATTGTTTTTTTTTTCGTTTAGATGACAATTTGATTAGAAATAATGTGGGCGATTCTCCTTTTGTGGTATTTAGGAAAGGTAGGAATTTGAAGGCCTTTCTTGAAAATGGAACTTTAAAATGCCACTTACCGCATTGTGGAATGTTTAAATGTGAGGCTTGCCGTTGGTGCAAATATATTAATGTTGTCAACTTTTTTGTCATAAATGGCAAAAAATATTACATCAAAGACAAATTCAATTGTAATACTAGAGGGGTTGTTTATTTGAGTTCTTGTATGAATTGCCCTGCCTTTTATGTGGGCAGAACAGAAAGACCCCTCAAAAATAGAATTTATGAACATATATATGCAATTGAAAAAATTAATTTGAATAATGCCTTTTTCAGACAAATTAATTATTTTCCTAAGCATGAGTTTAGATTTTTTGCCATTGAAAAGATATTTGACAATATTAGGGGTGGGCCAATAGAATGGAAGTTAGATGAAAAATAACTCATTTGGCAACTGAAATTGAATGCCTTAGTCACCCCGGGCTTGAATGATTCTGTTTCTATCAAAAGTATCCTTAAATTGAGGGCTCTGATTAGATAAAAATATATCTATTTTTATATGTTTTCATACATTTATATAGTATATTTTTCATTTGATGCATTTTAGTGTTTTATTGTTTAAATATCTTTTCTAATAGATTGTATATACCTGTACTGTATTATGTAAGTGCTTTAGCAATTTATATTGAGGCTTGGTTTATTTAATTAAGAAATGATTTCATGACTAGAAAGCTTATTTAAGGGTGTTTGTATTTTCTTGATTTGTCTAATGAAGTTTGCTAATTTCGGTAAACAAAAGTGCTAACTTTTATTTTTGGATTCAGTGTGGTTTTTACTCTATTTTCATCAGTTTACTTATTTCCTTATGTACCCATATCATGTCCCTTCATTCCCTTCTGCCCACTTATTTCCTTATGTACCCATATAAGCCCCTTCATTCCCTTCTGCCCACTTATTTCCTTATGTACCCATATCATGTCCCTTTATTCCCTTCTGCCCACTTATTTCCTTATGTACCCATATAAGCCCCTTCATTCCCTTCTGCCCACTTATTTCCTTATCTACCCATATCATGTCCCTTCATTCCCTTCTGCCCACTTATTTCCTTATATACCCATATGATGTCCCTTCATTCCCTTCTGCTCACTTATTTCCTTATGTACCCATATAGGCCCCTTCATTCCCTTCTGCCTACTTATTTCCTTATACGAACAAACCAATTAAAAACACAAACT
The DNA here is from genome assembly GCF_019279795.1 of Protopterus annectens. NCBI lineage: Eukaryota > Metazoa > Chordata > Ceratodontiformes > Protopteridae > Protopterus > Protopterus annectens. The sequence continues at coordinate 502,441,772 of NC_056738.1, forward strand.
GCAAACTGATGAAAATAGAGTAAAAACCACACTGAATCCAAAAATAAAAGTTATCCCTTTCGTTTACTGAAATTAGCAAACTTCATCAGACAAATCAAGAAAATACAAACACCCTTAAATAAGTTTTCAAGTTATGACATCATTTCTTAATTAAATAAACCAAGCCTCGTAGGTATATGCAATCTATTAGAAAAGATATTTAAACACTAAAACACTAAAAATCATCAAATGATAAATATATTATACAAATGTATGAAAACATATAAATATATATATATTTTTATCTAATCAGAGCCCTCAATTTAAGGATACTTTTGATAGAAACAGAATCATTCAAGCCCGGGGGGACTAAGGCATTCAATTTCAGTTGCCAAATGATTTATTTTTCATCTAACTTCCATTCTATTGGCCCACCCCTAATATTGTCAAATATTTTTTTTCAATGGCAAAAAACCTAAACTCATGCTTAGGAAAAGAATTATTGTGTCTGACCAAGGCATTATTCAAATTAATTTTTTCAATTTCATACATATGTTCATAAATTCTATTTTTGAGGGGTCTTTCTGTTCTGCCCACATAAAAGGCAGGGCAATTCATACAAGAACTCATATAAACAACCCCTCTAGTATTACAATTGAATTTGTCTTTGATGTAATATTTTTTGCCATTTATGACAAAAAAGTTGACAACATTAATATATTTGCACCAACGGCAAGCTTCACATTTAAACATTCCACAATGCGGTAAGTGGCATTTTAAAGTTCCATTTTCAAGAAAGGCCTTCAAATTCCTACCTTTCCTAAATACCACAAAAGGAGAATCGCCCACATTATTTCTAATCAAATTGTCATCTAAACGAAAAAAACAATTCTTAGAAATGATTGATTTAAGTAAAGGGGCATCAACAGAAAAAGTGGTAATAAAACTCAATTTAGCTATATCAGCATCAAAGGAAGCATACAATTGGTTAGAGTCAGGAACTACACTGTTAGGACCTGTTGTTTGTTCATAACACTTGTTTCCCAAATGGTCAATATTAATATTCAAATGAACATCAACTAAATCAACAGTGTTATGACCATCACTACAGGCCAATAAAGGTTTGAAAAAAACATTCGATCTTTTAGAATGGACTTCACCAATAAGATCATCCACTAATTTACTGGGATATCCTCGTTTAAGAAACATTTCACTGAATAGGTTGCATTCATCCAAAAAAATCACATTCCAAAGAAACCATCCTTGCAGCCTGAACAAGTTGGCCCTTAACAACCCCTCTCTTCTGGGAGAAAGGATGGCAACTGGAATAATGAAGGAATGCATTCGAATAAGTGGGCTTTCTAAAAATCTTCGAAATATACTTATTCAAAGAAAGATCTTTAATCAGTTCAACGTCAAGGAAAGAAATTCTATCAGTTTTGAATTCCCAAGTAAATTCTAAAAAAAATAGTAAAGTTGGTGATATGCTCAACAAACAAGTTGGCTGAAAGTTTATTACCCTTCCAAAGGATGAAAATGTCATCCAAATAATGGGTGTACCATGCGACCCTCTCCTGGAAAACATAATCCTTAAAAAGGAATTGTTTCCCCCAATCGGCCATAACAGTATTGGCAAAAGTGGCCCCACAGGGAGAGCCCATGGCAACACCCAATTTCTGTAGATAAAAGTCTTTATTAAACAAAAAGTAGTTGTTATTAAGCACAAGCTCCAACAAATAAATCACTAAATCAATACAGGAGCCATCAACACATTGTTCAAGCAAATAATCTCTAATTCATTCACAACCGGTGTCCTGAGGAATAACTGTATATAAGTCACGGACATCGATTGTGAGAAAGTTAAGGTTCTCAGAAAAAGGAAGATTGTTCATTGCCCCTAAAAATGGCCACAAATCTTTACAGATCTGGGTTTCATTTCTCAAAGCTTCCTTAAGTTTAGAGTCCACAAATTTCGCACATCCATATGTAATGGATTGTCTCCCATCAATAATGGGGTGGAAAGGGGGTTTGTCCAAATTTTTATGGATTTCAGGTAAACCAAATATCATGGGGGTGAGTGGGTGGGAGATGAAAAGAAAATTAAATAAATCCACATCTATAAATCCATCAATGAAAAATCGTTAATTAAGCCCTTAATTCGTTGATATGCTCCATTAATCTCATTAAGAGAAACTTTGACATAGGCCTCATTTGCCAAAAGTGTACACATACTGTTGTTATAATCCTCATTATTCATAAAAACCAAACCCCCCCCTTATCAGGTTTAATAACACGAATGTCAGCAAAACTAAGGTCTTTCAATACATCCCTTTCTAAACGAGACAGGTTAAAAAGTTCTGTTTCATGCGACACCCTGTTATTCAAAATTGTCCTAAAATCATTTTCACAAATGTTTTCAAACAATAATATAGAAGGGTGTAGAACAGGGTTAAAAACACTAGCAACTCTAAAATCTTTAGTAAGACTGGAATTATTACCAAAAAGAACATTCAAATTCAATTTCCTGGTAAAAGTCTTAAGATCAATAAGAGTTCTAGCCAAGTCCCCTCTAATAGAGGGGACAAATGTTAAACCCTTAGCAAGGGTAAAGGGGCAGGTACAAATGTAGTAAAGGGGCAGGTACAAATGCAGAATAATTATAAATTTTAAAGTCATATGTACTGTTCAATAAATTTGAACAGTTTTTAAATGAGTACTAACAGGACCTGAACCACTTACAGAACCAGGATAAATAACTAACTCCTCCTCCTGTTCTGAGCTTTCTTCTTCCAAAATTGCTGTTGTTGTGGTCAATTTTGTTGTACACCAGAATTTACTTTCTTGCCCCCTTGAAAACCCTGAGATGGAGCCATACCATCAGTGTTAATGTTACCATTGTTGTTCACACTGTTACTAGTGTGTCTATTGGCAAGCCTCTCACTTCTTCTTACAGGGGACACATCATTGGGTGTAAAACCACTCATTAAACTCCCATTATTATCAACATTGTTGGGATTACCACAAGAATCAATCAAACCCCCATTTAATCCTGTATTAACATTCACATTAATATTAGAAGGAGGTAAGGGATGTGCTAAACATTTCCCATAAACTAAATGATCCCTATTAAGTTTCTTAATTTTATTATCCTTAATTTTAGACAATGCATTCTCAATACTTGAAAAAATGTGTAAAAAATCATATTTATAATGCAAAAAGTCTTTATCAGAATGGATGCTTGCATCCAGTTCGGCCAGTTCAGTTTTCAAAATGTCCATCTGGGTACAGTAGTCTTTGACCAGTAAACCCATAAAGTCAACCCCTTGCCGATCAAAAATCTTTAACAATTCTTTATGGAATGGTGAATTTGGAGTCAAGCCAGTAGGGAAGCACCATTGTCTAAGCCCTTTTGGGACCTGCTGCCTCTTAATACATTCAGATAAATATTGCACTTCAATTTGTAACTTTTTAAATCGGAACAGTTTAATATTGAAAGTTTTTAGGTTGTTAATTAGATTATTTTCTTCAGTAACAGTATTCTTTGAGTTGTCAGCTTGTGAAGCCACATTAATAAAACAAACTGGATCCTTAAACCATTCGTCCAGATTAGGAATGGCAAAGGAAGTACTTACTGCACCACCAGTATTGTCGTTGGCTTGGATATACCCACTCGACATATTTCCAGTAACAGGTGAAGTCCGAAATCCAGAACAAGGCAAAGAAGATGAAGAGTTCCCAGGAGACAAGTTACCTCAATCCTGTGATCCTAAGGCATTAGCTTGCATCCTAGGGACAGTCGAGTTTACCAAACTATTCGGACCGGAATTACCGGAACTTCCGGTTCCACAAGGCAAGGTGATAGCAACTTGGCTAGCAAGAGTATCTACTCATTGCGAAAACATTTCAATCAAAGCAGCCAATTTAGCAATGGCACCGGAGTCTGTATTTGACAAAGAATCAATGGTGTTAAATAATGCTTGAGACCCAAGTGCAGTAGTTTCCTCCATGAGCTCCACAAACGAACAAACCAATTAAAAACACAAACTGCAAACTGGTGAAAATAGAGTGAAAAACACAATGAATCCAAAAATAAAAGTTAGCGCTTTTGTTTACTGAAATTAGCAAACTTCATCAGACAAATCAAGAAAACACAAACACCCTTAAATAAGTTTTCAAGTCATGACATCATTTCTTAATTAAATTAACCAAGCCTCAATTTAAAGTGCTAAAGCACCTACATAATACAGTACAGGTATATACAATCTATTAGAAAAGATATTTAAACAATAATTTCTTTTCCTAAGCATGAGTTTAGGGTTTTTGCCATTGAAAAAATATTTGACAATATTAGGGGTGGGCCAATAGAATGGAAGTTAGATGAAAAAGAACTCATTTGGCAACTGAAATTGAATGCCTTAGTCCCCCTGGGCTTGAATGATTCTGTTTCTATCAAAAGTATCCTTAAATTGAGGGCTCTGATTAGATAAAAATATATATATATTTTTATATGTTTTCATACATTTGTATAATATATTTATCATTTGATGCTTTTTAGTGTTTTATTGTTTAAATATCTTTTCTAATAGATTGCATATACCTGTACTGTATTATGTAAGTGCTTTAGCACTTTAAATTGAGGCTTGATTTATTTAATTAAGAAATGATGTCATGACTTGAAAGCTTATTTAAGGGTGTTTGTATTTTCTTGATTTGTCTAATGAAGTTTGCTAATTTCAGTAAACGAAAGCGCTAACTTTTATTTTTGGATTCAGTGTGGTTTTTACTCTATTTTCATCAGTTTACTTATTTCCTTATGTACCCATATCATGTCCCTTCATTTCATTCTGCCCACTTATTTCCTTATGTACCCACATAAGCCCCTTCATTCCCTTCTGCCCACTTATTTCCTTATGTAAACATATCATGTCCCTTCATTTCCTTCTGCCCACTTATTTCCTTATGTACCCATATAAGCCCCTTCATTCCCTTCTGCCCACTTATTTCCTTATGTATCCATATCATGTCCCTTCATTCCCTTCTGCCCACTTATTTCCTTATGTACCCATATCATGTCCCTTCATTCCCTTCTGCCCACTTATTTCCTTATGTACCCATATAAGCCCCTTCATTCCCTTCTGCCCACTTATTTCCTTATGTACCCATATCATGTCCCTTCATTCCCTTCTGCCCACTTATTTCCTTATGTACCCATATCATGTCCCTTCATTCCCTTCTGCCTACTTATTTCCTTATGTAAACATATCATGTCCCTTCATTCCCTTCTGCCCACTTATTTCCTTATGTAAACATATCATGTCCCTTCATTCCCTTCTGCCCACTTATTTCCTTATGTAAACATATCATGTCCCTTCTTTCCCTTCTGCCCACTTATTTCCTTATGTAAACATATCATGTCCCTTCATTCCCTTCTTCCCGCTTATTTCCTTATGTACCCATATCATGTCCCTTCATTCCCTTCTGCCCACTTATTTCCTTATGTACCCATATCATGTCCCTTCATTCCCTTCTGCCTACTTATTTACTTATATAAACATATCATGTCCCTTCATTCCCTTCTGCCCACTTATTTCCTTATGTAAACATATCATGTCCCTTCTTTCCCTTCTGCCCACTTATTTCCTTATGTAAACATATCATGTCCCTTCATTCCCTTCTTCCCGCTTATTTCCTTATGTAAACATATCATGTCCCTTCATTCCCTTCTGCCCACTTATTTCCTTATATACTCTGTCCCTTCTTTCCTTTCTGCCCACTCATTTCATTATCTACCCATATCATGTCCCTTCATTCCCTTCTGCCCACTTATTTCCTTATGTACCCATATGATGTCCCTTCAGTCCCTTCTGCCCACTTATTTCCTTATGTAAACATATCATGTCCCTTCATTCCCTTCTGCCCACTTATTTCCTTATGTACCCATATGATGTACCTTCATTCCCTTCTGTCCACTTATTTCCTTATATACTGTGTCCTTTCTTTCCCGTCTGCTCTCTAATGTGAACATACATAATTCTTTCATTCTGCCCTCATATTCCTTACCTTCCATTTATCTTCCTGGTAGCCTTTATTTTGTTATTTCCTTTTTCAATTTTAGAAGATAAAATCTGTACACAGTAGCTGGCCTTTGAAGGGATCTAATGTAGCTAGAATGTTGTGTTAAGCAAAGCTGGTCTGCACAGTAACTGAAAGCATAATGTATAGTCCAATATTGTCTTCCTAGTTTCAGCACTGCTGCTTTCAATTTTAAACAGCACTGGACTATAAGATCTTACTTCCTGTCTGCTCCTGATGATTAGGGGCATCCCTAATTTTGCTTCAGAATGTACCCTCTTCCTTGGTGGTTTTGTGACAGAACAGGAGGATTACAATCAATAAATAAATAGATAATAACCGACCTTACCCTTACACAAA